>NC_057810.1:703461702-703489755 GCF_018294505.1 Triticum aestivum | reverse complement strand
GGGTTGAAACCAAACATGTATATTGATCAAATGGCACTTGAAGTGCGATACTATAAGGATCGTGGGGTTGAAACCAAACATGTACTGTCACATGCATTAGGTGAGTGGCATCGTTCGTGACACATGGGAGGATCATAGCGTATCTTAGGCTTGGAAGTTTGCTCTCGGAACTTGATCATCTGCGTTCCTTGCTCTTTTAAAAACTATATACTCATGTAATGTGATCGGGGAACATGAAACTTTGGACAGAGACTATTGCCATAAGAGTGTTCAGCTGGGCCGGAGAGATCAGAGAGGTTTCATGTAAAAGAAGCAGAGCCAGAAGGAAGACTGAAGGGGGGGATCTAGTGTAGAACGAACAAGAGGGAGGTAACCAATTAACTCTAAATAATGTTGGAGAACAATTCGTACGCTTGATTGCAAAATGCATTTCATTTCCACACAAACAATGACACGCGCCCCTTATCCAGAGAATTAAAAAACTTAGCTAAACTATTAGAAGTGCATGGATGAACCCAACTAGATATTAACACACCTTGGAAAACACATTTCAAAATGCCAAAAAAAACTGGGAAAAGGTGCATGCGGACATCTCAAACATGTATGCACGGAAATTTGTTTTAATTTTTTTGACATTTCAAAACGCCTTTAGAATACATTTTTTGAAAAGTGAGTTCAGATGTGCCCGGATTCAAGACATGCCGACTCGCTAAACTATCTGCTTCTTTATTTGCTGTTTGCCCTTTGAAGATAAATTTGCAGTTAAAATGGTCTGCTCGCCGCTAAATTTGCAAACATAAATGCTCTCATAGTTGCTGTTTGTGCCTTCCATGTATGTCATGGATTTTTGGGATACAGAGCACGATTTCATGATGCCTCCCTGACATGTTCTTGGGCTCCCAACTTGGCCTAGAAAAGCAAAGTACCATTTACGCCCAAAAAATAGTTTCTGCATTTTGAACAGATGAGACACACCTTGCTACATTCACCAACGAACTTGTTTCCTCAAGCCACGGTAAAATAACAAAAATTCATCAAATTATTCAAGAAAAAGCAGAAGGACCAAACATTCTCCAGACCTGTAGGTTTTTTGTTAAGGCAACTGCATATTTGCAGCTCAGTTTGGCCTCTCAGCAATGCTGAGAAAAAAATGGCAAACATGCAACCGTTCATCACAAGCTAGCACACTTAGCAACAGACTAAAGCAACATCCAAGCCAGACCTCTCAGGTGAATAGTGGCCACAACAGAGATAAATAGGACCAAAAGCTCTTTCAGGTTCATCAAACTCACCAAATCTCAGTAGCCAAACCACAGTGCAAAATCTTAAGAAAGCTAACAGACCATAATCCAGCAGCATTACATAATCCAGGAAACTCATCCTCAAGGGCCACAAGTAAACTAGAATAAAAGAGGGACATGCTATCAAAGCCTTGATCATCTAGCTGCTCCGGCGATCAGATCAGACGATGGCGTTCGCTGCGCTGGCAATCCTGGGCCACAGGTCGGCGCACTCCTTCCCGATCGGTCCAGTGATGGCAGAACCTGCAGGATAGAAGAATGTGTCAATCCATCAGGCTGTTCCACCAGCAATGACATGTGCTAAAGAGTGTTGATAGCTTGTGCTGATCTGCTTTAGTTAGCTAATCTTTGATATACAGACAGCTTGTATACTACAGGTTCAACGATTGTTACTTTCAAGTTTCAACTGCCTGTTGATGCAACATGCAGAAAAGTACAGAATCAGCAAGTGATATGATCAATACCTTTCATCTCTCCCTTTGGGTTCACAATGACTCCAGCATTGTCTGCAAGTATGATAAAAATCAAACATTAGATATTAATTTTGAAAAAATCAGCCACTACTATCCAACAACACTTGCAAAGAGAAAGGTTGACAGATCAGAATGCAGACACAGAAAGTCTCAGACAACGTTAAGACTAAGCAATTCTCACATGAAAGAGGAAAACATGCAATGTGCCCGGGGGGTGGCAAAATGCAATAGAAGACTGCACTATGATGTTCTTCTGGCCAATTTGCATATGTTGCTTCATTGTGGCAAATGAGCAATCCCATAGAATGTGTGAAAGATGCATTAAATTTTCTTTCAAACCACAACTCAACCTCTCTAGCAAGGACACGCAATTGTAATTTTGCAGATATTCCATACATCATTTGTTCATTCAAGTGGTTTCCTAAAATTAAACTGTGGCAACTAACAGGTTAACATACAGCAAATTCACTAGGCATATTAAACAACAACAGTACAAGATTGCAGAATGACTGAAGTCATCATAAGAACTTAGCAGTACCTTCGAAGTACATGAAGACACCGTCCTTTCGGCGCCACGGCTTGCGCTGCCTGACGATGACAGCCGGCATGACCTTCTTCCTGAGGTCAGGCTTTCCCTTCTTGACAGTGGCCATAACCATGTCACCAACACAGGCAGAAGGAAGCCTGTTGAGGCGCCCCTTGATTCCCTTCACGGAGATGATGTACAGGTTCTTGGCACCAGTGTTGTCAGCACAGTTGACAGTGGCTGCCACCGGCAGACCCAGCGACATCCGGAACTTGTTTCCAGCGGAACCTCCGCGCCCTGCAGTTCAAGAACAAGCACACAAGAACACATTCAGATAAAAGGATTACATATACCTTCAGTAAACTAAGAAAATAATCTAGAGATGCATGACAGCCACACACACACAGACATGTTATGATTACATGATATCATGAACTTTCCTTGCCAAAGGAAAAGAGAGATTATACCTACTTATCGAGGCAAGATTAACACAAGCAACTGAGAAAAATTGCAATCACTCGACCTGCGAGATGCAACTGCCCTAATGCTCCATCCAAGATCTAATACAACAACCCCGCAGGCCATGAAACAATCAGGAAGGAAAGCATCATGCACAGTAGCTCCTTTACAACAGAGTAAAACCTCGAACAAAGCATGAATTGAACACATCGGAACTGACAAACATCTAGCAACAAGTGTACCGCACCATTTTTCACCAGGAAAAGCTAGTCACAGGCATCTAACGAGGATGAGTGCATCACAGATATGTTTCACTTCCAAGGCGTTTCAAGGCCCTAAAGTGGAGCTAATTACTGGCGAGGAAAATGATCCATCCAGCATCAGCACAGCAAAGCAACGAGCAACCTTACACGAACTATCGGCTGAATAGCTCCATTTCTAAGCATCTTCTACACCACATCTGACCACCGACGAACCTAAACCACCACCAAATTCACCAAGAACAGCCACAAATCGCGACTACTGGTAGCAAGAAAACATGTGTTGGGCGCGTCCAAATCGAAGCACAGCACCGCGCAATCCAACCAGGAGTACGCTACGAGACTACCACGAGGCGGCCAAGCAAGATCATGCTGGGAAGAAATGGAGGAAGGGGGGTAAAATTTTCGCCGTACCTCGCTTCGACATCTTGGAAGAAGAGGGGGCGGTACCCGGCGGCGGCGGCGGAGAGGGGAGGATGGGAGGCGATCCGCCCGCTTATATAGCGGCCGCGCCTAGGGCTTCGCGGCCGTTATGCACCCACGCCCCTGTATCTCATCCCTAACTTCACCCGCGCCCTCGGGCAGGGGCTCGGTAAGCGATGAAATGGTAAATACGGCGTGGTGTAGGGTGGTGGATGAAAAGAGGGCGTGGAAGAAATTAGGGCTTCGGGTTTGGGGGCGTTTTCTTGCCGATCCGTCCCTGAGGAAGCCGGTAATTGCGAGGAGGGGTCTGAGTGGGAGGAGGGAATGGCGGCCATGGAGATGGAGGAGGTGCTCGCCCTGGTGCCGGGCTTCGTCGACATCCTCGTCCTCGCCGGCGGCCGCGCCTCCTCCGGCGCCGCCGCCGCCTGGCGCCCCGCCGACGTCCAGAAGGCCCTCCGCTGGGCGCTCTTCTTCGAGGAGGTAGTACCACGCCCCGCGATCTCCCCCTCCCTCCCCCGCTCGCGCGGCCGCGCTAGGTTTCGGTTTCGCCTCCTCCCGCCCCTACACGACGCCATGGCGCTGGCTCGTCGCGCGCTGTTTCGTTTCTTTGATGTGCCGCATAGGCCACCCGCAGGATTTGTGTGCTGAATGCTGTATCTGAGTGTGCCATGGCATGACCAGTTTGTTCCTGCATTGTCGTGTTCAGGTCTTCAGGAACCTGCGTGACTCCGGGCAGTACGAGGAATCCGCGAGGGAGTTCGACGCGGCGCTCGCCGAGCTCGCCTCAAGCCCGGGTTTCCCCAAGGTGATTTCGATGAACTGTTTCCCTTATGAAATGTTTGTTATGATTATGCGGGTGCTGATGCTCTGCTTGGTGCCGCGCAGGGCCTTGTCGACATGCGATCGGAGACGCTCTCGGCGGCCACAGAGCTGGTCATAAAGCATTTTCTGAAAGCCGAAACGACGAGCGTGGAGAACATCCGGGCTGTTCTCGAGGCGGTCGTGGGGATGGACATCGACGGCATTGGTGCTAGCGGTGGGCGCGATGCGTGCCAAGATTATGTGAAGTCGATCTTGAATATGGATTTGTCTGGTTTGCCGCGGACCAAGAGCGGCGGTGAAGTAGGAGCTCCCACCACGGGTCATTCACGGATTCTGGTTAACGAGCTTCTGGAACGGTTGGATTCAGCATCATGTATTTCTCTGGCTGAGAGAGGACTGCGCACACTTCTGGACAGCGTGAAGAAGAACAGCTTCAGTGATCCAGGCAGCCCAGTGATCTCTAGGTACATGAGCCCTTAAACACTCTCAAGCTTCTGTGGTGTGTCCTTTGTTTTTCATGGTAGCATGCTATGGTTTGAACTCATTATAAACTTTCCGATGCAGAAAATCACAAATCATCGACCAGTTTCTTCTGTGGAAACAGTGGAGAGGACGATGTTTGTCATACTTACTTGATGAACGCACTGTTCGGATTGTGTCTGGATCTAGTTTTATCTTTAGTGCTCCCAAGGAGCAGTGGATGAAGGTGTTTGAACCATTAAAAGTTTCTGTAGATTCTTGTCAGAGTGGCCTCGTTGAAGTCATGGTATCTATTCGTGGCACAGCCTTTAATCATCTACACTGTTGTATACTCATTCTCTGCATTATAATAACATTAATATATATATATATATATATATGCATTGTCTTTACAGGAGATATGCTTGCTGGGTTTGATTTCAAGGCGATGGGACCCATTGATAGAGAGCTTCGTGTCGCATGCTTTTAGTTCCCTTCCTATATCCAAGCAGTATGCTGATCTGCACCAGTTGCTTCAGGGAACTTATCGGGGTGAATGCCCAGACAAGATTCTTAATTTGAAGGTTTTTTGTATCTTTATCTTATGTCTTATTTGCAGCTTGCTTTTGCCAAGTTTCATTTTCTTGCAAACATCAGTTTTGGTGAAATCATTTTTAAATGAAGGAATCCTACCCCTGTAAACCAAGTGGGCAGCTATGCACATTTAGGAAGACGTTCAAAAAAGTTACTCCTCATGGCCCAGCAATGTTAAGCACCATTGTGTCAACTATCTAATGTACTTCTCTGACTCCCTGGTGCTGTGGTACTAAAAATCTGGATGGAACACTAATAACTAGATGAAATCACATCCAGAGTACAGTTACTGAACCATGCTTTGGCAGCTGACAAGAATTTGACATCAACCATTCATTGACGAGAGCTGAATTTTTTTTGAGCAATGGGATGCCTGCTGCCTTTATTGGTAATTTATAAGGAGCATGCCTTTCACAGGTTTCTCAGGAAGTAAAATATGTGACATGGACATAATATTATCGAAATCTAAATTTCTTTGTTGCCTTTGTTGTTATCATCTTCCCTTTGCCCTAAAACCTTTCAATTTGTCAAAGCTGATAGTATACCATCTTGAAATGATGTTATCTGTTTTTGCGCCTTCTTGGTGTGGTCCTTCTAGTACGAAATACCCATATTTTGATGTGTGGTTGAGGAAAAACATAATGTGATCTCTTTAACCAAGCATCTCAACTCCAACAGGAAAATGACATTCTTGAGTATACAAGGCAGTCATTAGAAAGTAAACCGCATGTATTATGGCTTCTACATCCGGTTCTTACTGCGGCAGCAATTCCGCCACGGTAAGCTGTTTGCTCTTTACCCTAAAATGTGTCCCTGCTGATTTATATGATCATTTTAAAAGTTTAATATATGCATTGGATCCTGTAGGTCGACCTTGTTTGAAATATACCTTGCAGAAATAGACAAGCAATTTGATGAAGCTGTTTCCACAGAACGGTATTATCAATAGCCAAGTATTTACTATAGGTTAAATTTCAAAGTTTTTGTACCAGTTCTCATCATGAAATTTCACTGCTTCAATTTCAGGAAATGTAATTGCAGAAGAGATGGAATAGAGCAACATGATAGCTGTAAGTAGTTTCATAGTTGTAACTACTCCATTTCTCAAATTTCAAATGGAAAAACCATCCAGTGCTGCGAACTCTATAAAAATACCTATTCTTTGTTTCAGGTGAGGTTGCCGAAAGGATTCAATGTCTCTACACTTTCCATGTTCAACAACCTCATCCAATGGTTCAGTAGTGGCGGTAGTTCAAGACAATACAGGAGATTTGCAATGTGCACTTCCACTCCAAGTAATTTATTTTCCAGGCTGGCTGCAGTAAATTACTTTGCATGTGTGATGACGGTGATATGATGAACGTTAAACAGCAGGAAATCAATACACTTTCTGCATGATAAAAAGTTGAAAACTGTTACTGATCAAAAGTCACTGCATATAAACTGGTCAAATACGAAGATTGAATAGGTTTTTTTCCTCCTTTTCCGCCTTCCAAGTTGACAATCTATGATGAAATACAACTATCTTCTTGTCGGGCACATGTTCAATTTAGGCGATTTATTTGCATCGTATTTTTTCTTATCTTTTGTTCTCTTTTTTCTGGCCAATGAGACATGAGTCTTCTAGGGTGTTTGTTGGACAATCGTGGTTTGACTGATGTCTGCTAAATGTTTTTTACATTTATTTGGATTTTGAAGATGCAAGCCAGTCTCTTTAATCTAGCCTGGTCGGCTGGTAGTATCATGGCAAACAAATCCCATTAGGAAAAAAAGAAGACCAACCAAAGTACTCCTTATGTTGATCTCATAAGGTGTCCACGCTATTAAAAGTTGAACTTTGACCATAAACTTGTTGTACAATACAGTTTTCATAGTTACAAATTCACAACGATAGGAAAATGTTTTAAAGTACGAATGACATGTCGATTTTGTATGACATGATCCACATATTGTAGATCTAATTGCGAGTCAAAGTGTAAATCATGGAACTAAATCAACAGCGGGACTGCATTTTTCCCTTTGATGAAGTTACTGAAGAAAATCGTTTTCCAATTTGCATAACCAATACGCAGCTGACATTTTCTTCCCTATTATTTTGCCTGTTTGTGCTTCTGGACTCCACCTGCACCAGGTCAGAACTCTAAAGCATGATTAATAAATTATTTACGAAGTGCCGTATTCCAGCTGTTCCTTTTCATACAAAATGAGAAGATGCATAGTTTTGGATAAGGTAATTTAGAAAGAGACGTTGTCATGCCAGCTTTTAAACAACCTTCTGTTACATGCCAAATTGGGTTTGTCAACTCCAAAGCACCTAGTTGCCAAAAAGATACTCCATGATTGCAAGCTTATTGTTTTATGGAATATTGCTTCATCCACATGGTTTAGAACCAAGCATAAGGCCTGGGCAAGATAGCTCTACCATGTCTTGAAATTGCTTTTATGTAACCGTGTCAGTTTTTTTTACAACCTCCTAACTGATCGGTGTAATAGGTTAATTCACAACTTCTGTATTTCGGTCAGACCAAACTAGCAGCTGTATATCTGTTGCCATAGTTCCCTTTGCAGTATTATCAATCCAGCTTGGCAGCATGTATATCTATGTTCTGTCTTGTAAAGCTTTAATATTTTTCTAATCAATCTACGTCTGGGTGGTTGATGCATACAATAAGTCAATAGCTGGCAGGTTTTAAAATATCCATTACACAGGAAGTAACTCCATGTGGTCCCTATTCTTAAAGTAAAATGGAGTCAGTTTAAAATATTGGTAGACTATTTGCTTGATGGTTATAGAAATTTAGATACATTTAGCAGATTCAGGGTCCCTCTCTAGAGCCATAGCTCCACCTACCCTCCCCTGTGCACACAGCAACTTGAACTCCTTTCCATTCTTAGCCCCTGAATTGATCCTAGCAACACATCCTTGCTTAAAACTTTAATCCCTGTTCTTCTACGGTCCCGTTCTCCAAAGAAAGAAGTAAGTATCAACATCGATTCAACTAATTCTGTAACAGCAACGCAGAATCCACATCAAGTTACTCTTTTTTTGCAACTCTTTTGTCTGATTTATCGCTCAGATTAGTTATTTGTTCCCTTCAAAAAAAGAAGATTAGATAGAGTTGGGGTAGCACCAATTGAAGAGAAGCTTGTCCAACATCGTCTGAGATGGTTTGGGCATATTCAGCGCAGGCCTCCAGAAGCTCCAGTGCATAGCGGATGGCTAAAGCATGCGGAGAATGTCAAGAGAGGGCGGGGTAGGCCGAATTTGACATGGGAGGAGTCCGTTAAGAGAGACCTTTAGGATTGGAGTATCACCAAAGAGCTAGCTATGGACAGGGGTGCGTGGAAGCTTGCTATCCATGTGCCCGAGCCATGAGTTGGTTGCGAGATCTTATGGGTTTCACCTCTAGCCTACCCCAACTTGTTTGGGACTAAAGGCTTTGTTGTTGTTGTTGTTGTTGTTGTAGACTTGTAGTTATTGGTTCTTCTATTCCATTAGTTATGTTCCTTCTGGAAACTGCTGGAGAGTTGGGGCTTGTTCTATTCAGTTCTTGAATGCTTCTTTGCTTTTTTATCTTTTATGTTTAAGAAGGGATTGAACCTGCAAGTCATGTTGCACGTGTGTCTCAATCCTTTGCAGTTTGTTCCTGTTACTTCTTGATTACAATCTTGAGTTTACTCTCAACCTCTAGAAGTATAACTGGCAATTACCAATGTGCGATTCACATCATGATTCCGGTGTCCAACTACGATTTTTCTTTACTAAGATGCATAACCTGCTTGATATTCACAATTTTAAGAACCTCACTGATTTGCCATTTGGGGGTTTATAGTAATAAACTAATAATTGTCTATTGGCTTGCATATTCATAGAAGACAATTTCTCGCTAGTCAGCAATCTGGGAAAATAAGACGCTCCAATGATCTCAATGACTGAACAAGACCAGAGATTTTTTTCCCACTGATTTCCTTTCCAAGTTAGAATTGGATAGGCCCTTACACTTCCCCAATGATATGATCAAAGATCCATTTCAGTGGACTGAGGTGGATCATCGAAGGGGTAATGCACACGGCTATACATCAATAATGAGTCAGTTTTGCAACGGAGAAGTTCCTCGGTTTGTTCCATCAGATATTAATGTAGTACAAGTACTCTCTGAAGTCACAGTTCCTAGTTTTCCAGAGTATAGGACATCTTACATTGAAAGGGATCTGTGCGGTAGTTCTATCACCTCATTCGGTACCTTATGTCAGCCATATATGTCAGCTTCCAATTTCACTTCAGATCTTCGTATCAACGATGGATCACCTAAAGGGAAACTGTCTTTTGGATCACATGTTATTGCAATATCTGGTTGTGATACTTCACTGCCATCAGCACATGCATCATACACTGGTAATCCAGATTATTTAAGGATGGTCTATCCCAAAGTATCTGAAGAAATAAACTGGGGTCAAGGACCACTCCCAGGAGTACTTGAATATCCAGCAACCATTGATGTTTCCGATCAACGAAACGTGATTGTTAGCCAACAAAGCCAAGACATCATTACAATTGATCATAGTACCCACCTTGCAAAGCATAAAGAATGGTACTCATCTGGGAGTACAGAGCAATTTCTGGGAAGTTCGGGATCTGGTGGATCTGTGCTTAAGGTATCCATCTCATTTGACTGATTTTTCGCTTGTGATTTGCTTTAATTGTTCTAGGGGTTCTCAATTTCCTCTCTTTTCTTTTGGCTTTACTAACTGCAAAACAATATGATGACCAACCCTTCATCATTGCACTTAGGCCCTGTTTGGCAGAACTCCACTCCACCTTCTTGCAGCTCCAGAGATAATATTGTTGAATTTTGCCACATGCTTAATGAAGTTACCACCTCATTTGCAGGCAGCTGATGCAAGTATGACACCTTCAAATTATGCATATTTTCATGGGCAGAAAAACAGATCGAGTTCTTTCAACGTGGATGAACTTTGCAGTGATAATTTACCTTGTTCAGACACTACTCCAACCAAGTCAAGGATGCGCTGGACACCTGAGCTCCATGAGAAGTTTGTTGACGCCGTTGACAAGCTTGGTGGAAGTGAAAGTATGATCATTGATGCTTTCTTGCGCTTTTTTGAATGTAGTTTTTTTACGCTTTATTTTTCTGCTAATCGTGCTTTGTTCACTGATGAAATTTATGGGGTAATGTATCCTTTTAAACCAGAAATATTAACATGTGTCTGTCTGTACAGTCATGTTGGTCTTTGTTGTGCTCTTTTTGCTAGACATTTTCATTTATCTAATTCTAAGCCCTCTTCCTGCAGAAGCAACTCCAAAAGCAGTCCAGAAAGTTATGAAGGTTGAAGGGCTAACTATATACCATGTAAAAAGCCATCTACAGGTCTACATTTGTTCCTTCTGAGTTATCAGTGAGCTTTTTTATTATTTCTTCTGTATTTTCCTGATGGCCGCGGGTTATTCTTTTGCAGAAGTATCGTACAGTTCGCCATCAATCTGAATCATCTGATGGTTTGTGTGTCTCTCTATGTCGCAACGCTGGTTTAATGTCATCATTGCAAAACAGACACTGACTATCATATAGCAAACTAGGATACTTCAGTGACTTGTTTCTTTACCATTATTATTGTTTTTAGTTTTTTACATTATGTTATTTATGTCTAGCCTCTAGTTAAATTTAAAGAAAATTATTGAAATGTAGGATTTCATGCTTACTTATAATTTCTGTATTTTAGCAGGCACTTCAGCGGAGAGAAGCAGCCACATGGATGAAGTTTGCTCCCAGAACATGAAGTGAGATAATCTTTATACCTGATATATCCTTGCTTTTATTACTATTGTAAAGACCGTCTTGACGTAAATTTATATCTTTGCTTTTTATTACTGTTGTAAAGACTGCCTTGACGTAAATTTATGTTGTATATATGTACCACCTGTGCACCAACCTGGAAGATACGTATGCCATCAGTAACCTATTTTAGCTTCAGACGTATTTCAAAGACATCCATGAAATGGTGCAATGCCCGGTCCACAGTAAAGTTTTTTTTTTTTTTTGTGTGTGTGTGTGCGAGTTCCAGAGTTCTAATTATTCACTTTACGCTTGGTGCAGACACATGGAGGCTAGTGAAGGGCTAAGAACTCAGATTGGCTTGCAGAAGCAACTTCATGCACAGCTTGAGGTATGCATATTTTCACTCCTTGGACCTGGCAAGAAAAGGCGTGCGAACTCCCCATCTATTTTAGTAACGTGGGTTCTCTGTTCTTTTATTTTTCCCTCTCCACAGCTCCAAAGAAAGATGCAGCTGCAGGTAGAAGAACACAGCAAGTACCTGGAGATGGTGATCGCGAGGCAGGGCGAGAGCCTAAAGCAGCTCGGCGCGCTACCAAGGTTCCAGCATTCGAACGTGCAGGCTGTGGATCACAAGGAAGCATACAGAGAACAAACAGCAGACACTGATTCGGCCGAAATGAGCCATCGGGAGAAGGAATGACCGCTTCTGATCATTGCCTCGGGATCGCAAACAAACGGAGCTGATTAGATCGAGACAAGAGTAGCTCAGAAAATGAGGATCATAGCCTAATCTAATTTTTGTCTCGGGTGATCTTTTTCAGGCACTGTAATTATTGTTGGCTGACTTTGCTACATAGATGTTTGATTTGGAACGCCGAACATTTCTTTCTTGATACCAAACAATGGTCAAATTTTAGTTTATGTATGTTTCGTCGACGGCAGTGCCGCCATACATGGCTGACCTGTTTTTCACCTTTGATCTGATGGTGCTCACTGGTTAGGAGGCTTTGTTGTGTTTACCTCTCTGCAGCTCCTGACATCTCCCTGTACTGCAAACCTGTCATGAATGATATCGCCATTATTGTCACAGCATATAGGCTGCTGCTCACGGCCTGTCTGGAACGCATGAGTTGAATTTAACTTGGAACGGCTGCACAGGAGTGCTTTATTTCGATGCTACTTGATCCAGCACAAGGTGCAATGTGATGTGATTTATACATATGTTACAGACATACATCTTGGACACAGAGATGAGGCAAGCTTGGGCATAGCAGGTCGTGTCACTGAAGATGGGTCCATCCCATCAAGCTGCCTGGAAAGCCTGGGCAAACTGCAGCCAGACGGGGCTCTTCTTGAGCTCCTGGCACGCCGCGGCGCCGCCGGCGAGCATCGCCCTAACGGGCGTCGCCGCCGTCCCGGCGGAGTACAGGTTGCACCGCAGCCCGCCCTGGATCTGTTCAGAAGAACGTACAGTGTGAAACACATACTGTACTAGTCATTGTAGATGCCAGAATGGTGATGCAGCAGCAGCGAGATAGTGCGCTTACTCTTGTGGCGACGGTGGCGAGGTCCGGCGTCTGCGCGGCGGCGGCGCCATGGAGCGGCGTCGTCGTCATCCCGGCCGGCCGCGCCTCCTCGGCGACGAGGATCTCGGCCGTCCTGGCCACCGCGTCCTGGCCCGGCACCGCGGCTCCCCGGAGGCCGGCGTAGGGGAGCGCGGAGTGGCACGCCGCGCAGTCGCTCTGCATGAACACCTTGGCCCCGCGCTGCGCCCTGCGAGTCCATCACAACCAGCCAGCAATCAGCCCCCCACGAGATGTTCAGAAGAAGAGCTCAGTGAGCGTTGGTGGCGTGCTTACGCGTCGCTCGGCCACGGGTAGACCGGGCACGCTACCCCCGTCGGCGCGGCCGCCATTGGAACGTTCGCCTGACCTGAGCTCCGGCGCAAGTGCGTCTGTGCGTGTGGCCGCCGGCGTGGTTGGAGGTGGATAGCGTGTCTGCGAGCGGGCGCTGCTGCGGCGGCTCACTCTGCAGATAAGTGTGGTGTGGTGTGGTGTGGTGAGTGGGTCGTCGGGACGGTGGGAGTGTGGCGGAGCGCGCTGGGTTCTGGATTGGGGCGACGTGTACGCACACTGCTCGCTACGCTACGCCATGGGGAAGGCGCCTTTCTGCTACGGGAAAAAGCCGTTTTCTTCTTCTCAATGCGGGTTGCAAGAGCATTGCCGAGCATATAGTACCGAAAACTTCTCTTCTGTGGAAGAATTAAAGCCATCACGTTGGTGTGCACGACTTTGTACCTGGTAGATACCCAATCCGTCCCAAAATAAGTGTCTCATTACTACTTGATTTGTTAAAACGTTACATGTCCCATCTTCAACATAAACAGGGTAAAGTCCATGGCACGGAAGAAGTAGGTTGGAAATCAATATGTCGTGAAAAGTCCCCACGTAGGGTTGTGCAAATCACATCCGAACCAGACTCGGCGGTGCCATATTTGCCTTAAAATCTAGGCTCACGACGGTGCCATTAATTAGAAAACAAACTATCATTATCGCCGTTCCAACTAGGTACAGAGGTCTTTCTTGGATCCAAAATAAAACAGCGAGCCAACATAAATTATAGAGTAAATTCTGGTTTTTACCCTCTATTCTGACATTTTTGACACTAATTACCCTATTTAGCGAGATTTTGTCCGTTTTACCCCATTTAGCAAAAGTTCTGCCAGAATTTACCCTGTTTAGCGAGATTTTGTGTTCTGGCCGACAAGTTTCAATTGTCTGGTCCAGCTGGCATGCCACATCAATGGTTTTTTATTGCCTATTTTTCTCCCTGCCGAACCAGTCCTCGTAGCTTCTACCGACCAGGACAGCCTGATGGTGATCACTCGCATCGCGTCCAACGCACAACGTGCGAGTCGGCCGAGCGGCGAGCGCCATGCTCGCCTCTACTCGGTTCTCGCTTGCGTTGCTCGCCCCCAATCGTTGCTCAGGATTGTCAAGCAGTGGCGACGATGACGGCGACGGTGGCGGGTGCTGAGGTCCTGGCCATGCGCTTTCATACCTCCTCGGGCCGGGCTGTATGGCCACAACATCATGGCAAGAAATGACCTCGTGGAATCCGATGGTCCCGTCAAGTTCGCTGACGTCGGCGTAGTCCTCTGAATTTGATATACTTAAAAAACTAATCATGTATGTGACCGCATCAGGTTGTGCTTAGTTCTTCTTCCTACTTTGGCGACATAGCAGGGACCCTATTAGTCTGTGCTCAGTTGATGGCGGTTCTATGGCGACGTCTGGTCCAACAAATCAGCGAGGTTGGTGAACAAACAAGCCCTCTCAGTCATACCCCATTCCACATGATTTTGACCATCTCTATTACAGCAATTTGTGTATTCTAAAATTTTCCTGACTCATGCATTTGCTGGTTAGGCGTTTAATTCGGACAAAATTAAGATGCTTATTAGAAGATCATGTCTATATATATCACCCTTCTGTAATTGAGGTACATTGATTTAAAGTGTTTTTCAACATTTTGAATATTGGAATTCTTTTACTTCTTCAGTTTGATAAACCTTTATCAGAATATATTTTAGAGTAACCTAGATCTCCTTCAGTGGTTGTAAGGCGCATAGATGGAGGATGATTTTTGTGGTTTGTGACAGCTCCTGGAAGTGATGGAGGACAAGATGATGTTAGCATCCTAGATGGAGAGCTTTGCAAGGTGTAGGAGCTAAGAAAGGTGAAGACTGACAAGGTGTATGTGCCACTGCTACTGTTTGGTGTATTCTGAAGCTTCTGCAGTTGTGAACTAGTGAAGCTATCTATATATGTGATGTTATTCAGCTGTACTATAAGGTCCTGGTGCTATCTATAAATGGGAAGCATCATTCAACCTGTTTTCAACATGTGAACCCGGAGCAATCTGTAGTCTATATTAATAAATTTTGATAGTAGTGTATTTCCATGATCTGTTGCAAATAATAGGAGAATGATCTGATTTATAAATAATAGGAGAATACCATCAACTCCAAAAATATCAAACATGGTAACACAATTGGACCAGCGTGTCAGAATGCTTATAAAATATTAAACTGGGTAAACTGTGGCAACACTTTTGCTCAATTGGGTAAAACGGATGAAATCTCGCTAAACGGGGTAATTATTGTCAAAAATGTAAAAATAGGGGGTAAAAACCGGAATTTACTCTAAATTATACCAGGCAAATATGCAATGGCAAATATGTTGTTGTTGCACTTGAATGTGGGACTGCACTGGTAATAGATGATCTTGATTCAAACCCAAAGGATCCTATAGTTGCGAATGCAAATATGCAGTTGTTGCACTCGGAATGTGCACCCCAATTTCGTGTGCACATCTTATTATTAGCCCATAGTAGAAAGAAATGGACCACAATTATCATAGATCGACGACAATCTAGAAAATGTTTGCAATGGCATAACATCTGATTTAAGTGGCAATACACCTAGAAAACGCTATGGTACTAACCATACGCATTTGAAAGCCACTAGAATGTACGATTGTTCTTAAAACGAGTGGTTTTTTAAGCTCGTGTAAAGGTTGCACGCTATTGGGATCTGTGTGAACTAGGTGTGTGTTGTTATGGTCTAAAGTCAAATTGCAAGTGTCACTTTGACTTAGTGTAGTACTTGCAATTTGACTTAGTGTAGTAATTGCAAGTAGGTTGCTAATGTTGGGCTGGTCCCACCGTTGCATGTACTTTCTCTAGCAGTGGTAGAGGGCAACATGCATGTACACATCACTCCATGTGAGGGAGAGAGAAAGGTGACATACAACCTCCTTGCTTACAAAAATAAAATTGCAGACAAAGCACAGTATTCTCCGGTATGAAGCATGAGAAGTGAGGGAGTTCCAAAGCTAGGGTGAGTTAGAGAAAATCAAAATATAGTGTTTGATATTTTTCACACAAAAAATGAAGTATTTGATCTTACTGAACCATAATTATTACTCCCTCCGTCCCGAATTACTTGTCACAGAAATGGATAGAAATGATGCATCTAGAGCTAAACATATGTGTAGATACATCTATTTCCGCGACAAGTTATTCGGGACGGAGGGAGTAGTATATAGAGTAGCATATTGTTTCCTGGTCTTTATTACAGAAAAGAGATTGGCAACGAAAAGAAGTGGGGCATGAATCACTAATTCATGTGCCTCCGCTTCACATTAGCACAACGACGCACAATGCACAAACATGGGCATGGCCACAAGTGTATATAGGAATATGGTCTAAATTACCACATTTGCACAAAGTTAAGCCCTGATAATAGAATAGATGCCCACAAAACGTTTGACATTAGTTGACCTCTGCACAGATCTCGGTGAAACTAGACGGTGGTGATAAGAACTATACCTACATGAGTGCTCATTTGCAACTGTTTACTTATGAAAGTATTGTTCGAGCATGGTCGATTCAATAAATTAGTGTGTCATGAAGAAAATACATACACGAATCTCCTAACTCACTAAGCTCCATAGGGATGGGAACCCTGGGAGTCGATTGAGGGTCACTTTTGGATTGAGTCACTGATTTTGACTAGATCCTTGCTGGGTTTTGTGAAAGCAACGGCCTGAGCGCCTCCAAAGTCCAAAGACTCAAATTGTGTTCCTGTGTCGCTCGAACTCTCTGGAATCGACCCCCTTGTTGTGTAGGAGTACCTCCCATCTCAATCTTTCCAACACTTATTTCCTGCGTCCATATGTCCTGCCGCTCCTCTCCTCTCCTCTCCTCCGGCCACACCCGCACACTGGTTTCGATGCATCCAGCCGCTTTGCGTTCAACCGCACTAGACAGTTGCCTAGCCACAACCCTTCAACTCGACCCGCTTTCAAGATCCGGATCAAAGTATGCCGTAGTCATCGTGAATTCGCCCAGCGGGAGACAATTGTAGATGGGGAGGTGCCCTAGATCGATCAACCCACATGATAGAGGTTGCCTGATCCAACGGCAATGGAGGCACCACATCTGTTGATGGGAGAGAGCCTTTCTTGTCAGGGAGGGAGGCAATTGCTGACAACTCTAGCTGAGCCATATGAGTCAATCTATCTATTTATGTTACTTCTTATTTGCGACCACTGATGGTTTTATATAGTTGGTCATACTAGAGTAGCACTAGGTTCTCAAAACAGAATCTCTATTGATGGTCAATATATTCAATAAAAGATCTGATCATTTGTATCTACAGTTTTACCTTATTTTCATGCTTGCACACCGATTTATTGGATTGTTTGGTGCAAAGGGGATTGACTACCTCTTGCTTGCCCAAAATCTTTGATGCGGGGATCTAGGATGAAAAATCCTTCTCCTATCAGTTCATGTTTTTGTATAAGTCACCAAGGTTAAGTTGTTTAATTGATAGTGTGGTGCACGTGTACTACTTGGTTAGAAAATCTCATTCATTCGCATTTTGCCGGATGATGGCGAAATGATATGAATCAGTTTAGCCACAGTTAACCTGATATGTAGGGATTTAGGTGGTTAATTATCTCATGATTAGTTGTTTAGTATTTTTTTGAAAGATCCAGCAAATTGCTGGCTTCAATTAGATTTAGCAGAAAGCAGCGGAAGAAACAACATGAGGAGGATCCGAGGATCAAAGGAAAAAGGAAAAGGCAGCCCTATTAGCTGCAGAACAACACTACACTTACAAGACGGAACGCCATCTGCCCACCGCAAGACAACGCAGCTCCGACTTCGGCGGAGAAACTACGGAGAACAAAGCAAGGTTGGCGTCACAGGAGACCGCCGAACGGACCACATGTCGCTTGTCATCGTACGCTACCGGAGCCCCACACCGCAGCTTCGACTTCATAGCAACAAGCACTGAGGTAATCTCACGGACACGCCGGAGAAGAGCCGACTACCATGACCAAAGCCACGCCTCCGACAATGCTCATCACCGTCATCGTTGCCACAGAAGTCAAACCTCCCTCATTGCCGGACACGACCAAGCAGCACAAACAACATTCTCCATCTATCACTGATCCCCCTGGCCGGTAAGGAGCTCCTGAAACGATGCCCCAAGAGGCACGACACACATCGCCTTCATCGCCGATCCCATGGGATCAAGGGTTTCCCCCGAGCAGCCTTGCGTGGTGGAGCGAGCAGGAATGTCTCAACGACGCCTAAGAAGGAAGCGACGCCCGCAGGCATCGCCGTCGCCTGCCCCAGCCCAAAGACTGGCAGCAAGGTCTTCACATGACGTTGCACCTCCAACCACCAAGCCGAGCCAGGCCACCACCGCAGACACACGGCCGACGGCCGACGGCCCCATGCGCCCACCGTCCGCCGCAGCCACCAGATCTGGACGCCGGGGCCCAGGTCTCCATCACTGCCGCTGGTCCGCACCGGATAACCGCCCGCCCCTTGCGCCCGACGGTCATCGCAGCCACCTCGCAGAACAGGACACTGGGGCCCGATCTGCCTCACACCGCCCTCTGGAGCCCATCGAGCCGATGGCCGGCGACGCGCATGAAGAGCCCATGCGCCGTCGAACAGCTCGCTCCCGCCTGACCCTCTCCTCCGCCGCAGCACTGACCCCGACCCCGCCCCACGGTAGGCACTCTGCAGATCCAGCTGGGGCTCGCCCCGAGCTGCGCGCCCACGTCCCACGCGACCGGCGCACGCCCAGCCCGCGTCCCGTGCGGCCACCGCGCACCCAGCCCGCAACTCAATGCATCACCACCAGCCTCGCCTCGCCGCTCGCCCAGCACCAGAGCAGAGGAGCTCCACCTTCGCAGCCCACCGCCGGATCCCGCGCCGTACGCCAGATCCGCGCCCTGCGCACCCACGCCTACACGCACCCGCGCCTCTGTGTGCCGCCTCGCCGACCAGCCACGCCGCCCTGAGCGCGCGCAACTGCTCGAGCTCCCGCCGAGACAACCAGCCCGCGCTAGCCACCTACGGACGGGAGGAGGAAAAAGGGGCCCTGCTGCCGCCGAGCCGCGCGGGCTTTGCCCGGCGACCGCTGCCGGCGGCGGCGAGGGGAGGAGAGAGGCGGTGGGTGGGCTGCTGGCGGCGGCGGCGGCTAGGGTTTGCTCCCAAGCCGCCCGCGGGGGCAACGCGAGAGCAGAGTGATCTCGCCCGCTAGTTGTTTAGTATTGCCTCCATGAAGAGCCCATCGAGCCGACGGCCGGCGGCGCGCCTAGTTGTTTAGTATTGCCTCTTCATTTCTTTTCTCTTATATGTGTGAAGGAAAGAACCCATGAAAATAATCCGGTTTCAATTTTTCTCATGCATCTACCTAAAAATCAGGTTAAAAGAAAGTCATACAATACTTACAATATATTTTCTCTTTGTTATCACTAGCTGAATTAATGTTCAGTTACTATTGTCTTATATCCTCTATGTAGCTAATGGCAATTAATATTGGGTCAACTGTATTCAACAAATCATGGACAAGGAATTTGTTCCATATCGGAACGAATCATGTACATGTCATGAAGCTAACAAAGCTTGTGATCTGACATGGTCTTCTTATATCTCATGGATTTGGAATGACGGGTTTCAATTAAATATATGTCTGTATTTGCAACATTATATGCAACTTCAGCACTTCCTCTCTGAGCTATTTCCTGCTTTTGTCTACTCATATATTTATTTGTTCTTGGAAAAATTGAATAAATCATATTCAACAACACTTGCCATTTGTGGTTGTGCCATCAACAATGGACATGTTGCTTTTAAGATACAATTCTTTAAAGGGTCCACTGAAATACTGCCATGCGCATTGGGTTAATTTATATGAGAGAACTCAGAGCTGGTGAGACATAGATGGGACATATTTGCTTAACAAGTATTTCTTTGTAGGCAATATTTAGGAGTCATTTCTAAAAATATTTTTTAACTAATCTTAGTTTCCAGATTGTATATAGTTTAACCCTTGAAGATTTTGAAACTGGGTAGGAGATAAGAGAAGACCCGCTAAATTGTTCAGTGACGTATACTGATCAGTTTCACTATTTTGTGGCCTTAGCTCTTGTGATCAAGGGAAGCTAGCGACTGCCTAATCTCTTTCAGAAACATGTGTGCTTAAATTGCCTTCTTCTCATCATGTATTATTACATACCGACTCATTTTTCATTTGTCATTTTTCTATTACACTCTAAGGTACCAATGTTTGTTGCCCTACAACAAGTTCAATTTTCTCACTTGAAGCTCCTATTATTTTTTCATTTCCCCGTAACAACCATGAGATGCTGCATAGTGACCAAGAGTCACTGTGACCAAGATTGAGTCTTTTTTGAGTACTTGGTAGGAAGATTAAAAAAACAATTTGATGTACATAGTGTTGCTTGATGTTTTTTTTGAATACAATTAACTTTAAAATTTGTAGTCGTATTTGGTTATATTAAATGCAGTTACTTTTCACCATGGACCAAGTACCCCATGCAAATTGGGCGCAAGTACGGAAATATCTCTACTAATATCAAAATATATGATAAATGTAATAGCTGAATAAAAAATAACTGCCAAATCAACGAGCTCACAACTCTACAGATTAGTGGCATGCCAAAGCGAGTATTTACTTCTAGTATCACTAGCAAAAGTGCCCGGGCGTTGCAACTGGAGAAACAAATTATCACACTTAGCGCCCCATCCTTGTTACCACTTATTTTCTTTGTCCTCATTCTCGGTCATGATGTCCACTACACGGCGAACTTTCCACCTAAGCTTGGAGCCAATAATGAATCGTCTACATACACAGACCAGCGGTGGCGTTTGAGATCCCGGCCATATCCGCACAATCTAATGCTTGCGCCTTGTGTTTGTGCTATCAATATTTTACATCGTAGTAGTTCAGTACCAGTCTGTAAAGGACACAAAAAATCTCCAAATTTAACTTTAGTTTAAAACTATCAACACCTTTTTTCGCGGGGTAAAATGATCAACATGAAAGAACAAGGGAGGTTGTGAGTTTGATTCATGTCACAGTCAACTATTTTTGCCTCATCTCCTAAACGGGGTGGTGGGTCTGATTTGTTGGGCCGGGTCGCACAGACAGGTTGGGAGGGCACTGTTTTTTTATTGGTGGAACGTAACACGGACGAATGGGGCAGGGCCCGCGGCCCAGGACAGACGATCTGTAGAATAGCCTAGGTAAGTATGGAGCAACACTATGACATACCAAATGAGAGGCCAAATAATATTATACCTCCATTTATATAAAAAATAGCATATATGCCCATGGGTAACAACGGTTAAAAAAAGTGATATAAATATAGTGAGGATTGTACTCCCTCCGGTCCTTTTTACTCTGCACATTGGATTTGCCGAAAGTCAAACTTAGCTAAGTTTGACCAAATTTATATTAGAAATTATTAACATCTATAATATCTAATAAATATAATATGAAAATATATTCCGAGATGAATCTAATGATGTTGGTGTTGTTATGTAAATGTCAGTAATTTTTTATATAAACTTGGTCAAAGTTGGATGAGATTGACTTCAGACAAACCTAATATGCAGAGTAAAAATGACCGGAGGGAGTATGCACAAACATAACATTCAACGTGCTATAAAGTTGGCACAAATTTAATAAGGATCATAAGTGGGTCTGCTGCAAAGAAAGAAAAAATAATGTGAATTTAGTGAGGATTGCATGTAGGAAAAAAATGCCACATCATTTTTATTCATATAAGATATGAGGCCAGTACGCCTGCCATTGGTTCAAATTAAATTCCATGCCAACCAAATATGGCGCCCACAAGTCCCGCATGTCCTATCCCATTTGGTAGGGATCCTCCTTCAATCCTCCTATAATTACCGTATATTTCCTTCCTCTCTCTTTCCTTTCTCTTTTTTTCTTTATTTCTCATACAATTAGTGTGCATTTCTTTTCTCTTTCTTTCCTTATATCGAGGATGTCATGAATCTCATTTGCCAGCCGGTTAATTACCACATAATTACCCTCTATTTCCTTTCTTTCCCTTTCCTTTGGCCTTCCTTCTTTATTTCTCATACAATATTCACGCCTTATTCTTTGCTTAATTTCTGAAGCAGCTCGATGCACGACAACCTAAGAACGTATATAAATTGCAAAAAAATAATGTAAAATAGGAAGGTGGGACTATTTAATAAGTAAACAAATATGAAAAAGCTTCCAGCCTCCTCCTTGTCCGTTCCGTGGGCCGTAATGCGCGCCCGTCTTGGCCCAGCATTCCGTGCCCATCAAGTGCCCAACTCCTCGGCCTGAGTACGCTTGCTTGCTATTCTTTATGTTAAGGAGCCAGACGCCCGTCTCGGCCCAGCATTCCGTGCCCATCAAGCGCCCAACTCCTCGGCCTGAGTATGCTTGCTTGCTATTCTTTATGTTAAGGAGCCAGACGCCCACATTGGCACGCCCATGAGCCTAGCTTAACTGGTCTGCTATGTACGCAACTTTGTTTTCCTATTTTTTATTAAATACGAGCACACACAACCACGTGGGCCAGATGTAAAAAAACGACGGTGAAACCGACAAACTCAATAGTACCACCTCGGATGTAGAAAATATAATATAGTGAAAAAAACTAAAAGCGTAAATTTCTTGGGAAGAAGCGTATTGTGACGGTGAAACCACGGAGTCAATCCGTGCTTTATTATTAGGGAAAGATTTATTTATACTAAGCTTTTCTACTTCCTTAAATTACAACTTATTATGACATATGATCATATAATTACAATTCGTGTTTTTGATGTTTAATCTTTTTGAAATAAATTTGTATAAATTAGAGAAACATGGAAAAGAACAAAAGCATACATCTTCACATATTAATTTATGCCACTTGGATAATTGCAAATATATGTTCACGTTTGCCTCTATTATAGTTCCCTTAAATATCATGGCAGATAGTTGGCCAAGGTTTCTAGAATACATGATTGTCTATTCGCTGTGCAATAAAAATAAAAATATGTAACTTTTTTTACTTCCTAAACAGGGAAATATATGACGTAAAAAATGCCTATGAGTGGTTTGTGTTAGAAGTTTTGCATTGTTTGTGATCAGACGTTGTTGATGTGACTCTCTGGATTGGGGTGACATGGCCCGTGGGCCCAACTACCGTCATGGTGGGGAAGGCGCCTTTCTACCGGTGTAGAAGCCGTTTTCACTTGGCAAGGTTGGTTTCCAGAGCTTCGGCAAAAAAGCGTGAAACAACCTCTCTTGTCTTTTTTTTTCATGGAGTTATTCTCGGCCTCTGCATCAGTTCGTTCATGCACATGACCATATGTCTTTGACGGCTTTCTAACGCCCGCCGCATGTATCCATGATCCCAGCCCTGGAGCTTATATTTTATTTCCCTGATTTAGGATGAGAGCCTATATCATGTGCACACACACCATTATGCATGGTGTATATTGAGAGAGGAAACACATTCAATAAAACACGTTCTTTGGGAGTTGATGACGTCGACATTTTTCTTAACGTGCTTCAGGATGAGAGCCTATCATGTGGACTCGCTCGCCATTAATGTACATTGAGAACGAAGGTACACTCCATAAAAATCATGGGGACACTTCATATCGAAAAACTTCCCTCCATTCTAAACACGACGTGCATGAGGATTTATTCTCGATACTACTCGATTCAGCACAAAGATACATGTGAAATCTTCAAGGAAATAGGTAAGCTTCACCGTAGCATGACTCCAAACTCTGGACATCGATGGGCCGATCAAGCCATCTGGATAGTTGTCCCAATGTAGGGCTGGGCAAACTGCATCCACATGGCGCTCGGTGGCGCCATCTTCTTCATCAGCTGTTGGCACATGGAGACACCGCCGGTGAGCATCCTAGGCATCGTCGTCGTGATGTTGCCCCCGGTGGTGTACAGAGCCGCCCCTTCATGGATCTAGAAGGAAAAAGAACAACGAAGGATGTGTAACATACTAGTGGTTTTGTTACTTCTCATGCGACCGAAAAATGTTACTATTTCTAAGTCAATGCTAAGAACTGTTCGATCTAAGGAAATACCGAAATTTGAGCATGCTTGCAAACTGAGCTAGCTTAGTTGATTAGATTTTATAGTGAAACCTGACCGTCTTGATCCATGTCCTAGGCTTAACATGTGTGCTTGCACTTTTTTAGATTTATTTCAAGAGTTAATGTTTTTATTCTTTTGGCAAAATCAAGCGTCTACATGTGTTTCATTAAAAAAAAAGGTGTCCTACTTTTGTGGTGAGGGCGGTGAGGTCCGGCGTGTACGAGCCACCGGATGGGGATCTCACAGCCGTCACAGCTTCCTCCGTGACAACGATCTCGGCCATCTGAGCTTCCACCTCGCCCTGCGCCGCCGCCCGAAGGCCGGCGTAGGGGAGCATGACGTGGCACCCCGCGCAGACCTGCATGAACACCTTCTGCCCGCGCTGTGCCCTACTCGGCAATGCTACACGTACAAACGATTTACAGGCCTTTACAGGATGGTTAACCTTGATTGATCAATAGGTGAGCGGGGCGGCCCATCCCCCTGAAAATCAGGAGGGGAAAGATTTGTGATTGGTTGTTAGAAGGAAGGAGGGTGTAAAAGCATGTAAGTCTTTGTATGTCTAGCATTTTTGGTGCCCTACTTCATCCATGGATGGGTCAAAGTAAAAACCCACAAATTAATTCTCAGAAAGAAATTGAAAAACTCTGTGATCTACAGGTGCCGGTAGAAACGCGTCGTGTGTTGCTGTGTGCTCACCCGTCCTGCGGCGCCCATGAGTAGGCCGCCGGGCAGCCTGCCGCCGGTGAAGCCATTGCCGTGGTTGGTGCCGGAGCCCGGAGTACTGCTACTATACTTTTGGTTCCGCTCTGGTGGTAATTTGTTGTGTACGAGTTGGTGTCGTGTGGCCTGCTCGAGCTCGTGCTGCTTTATAAACTGTTATCTGCAAGCTCGATCTGATTCATCTAGATCTGCAGGGTTCATATCCTAATCAGCGTGCAAGTCGCGTGCATGGATATATTAACATCTCAGAACTCAGTATGGGAGGAGTGGTGAATGGATGTGCTCGGTATGGGAGGAGTATAAAATCCATCTAGGTCGTCGGTTGGGCAGTAGTTGTCTGTCTTGGAGGATGCATACATGCATGCCACTTGCTATAGTTGCTACACGTAGTACTCAAAAGATTAGGACCTGTTAAGTAGCACACTTAAGGAAAAGGAAAAACCATGTGATCTACACACGTGTTAGTAGTAGAAACCAAGCGTCGGGTTTGCTGCTGTGTGCTCACCCGTCCTGCGGCGCCCACGAGTAGGCCGCCGGGCAGGCCGCCGTCGGTGTAGCCATTGCCGTGGTTGGTGCCGGAGTACTACTATACTTCTGGTTTCGCTGGTGATGGTAATTTGTGTGTACGAGTAGGTGTCGTGTGGTCTTTTTTTTTTTTTTTGCGGTTGAACCTTTGTATTACTTAAGTGATAATGTCACGGTCTGTATTACAAAGATCAATAACTTCTGACAAGCCAGAGTTAAGCCAAACTACGGTTCTATTATCAGTTCTGGCATATTTTACCAAATAGTCACTAACGACATTCTAGCTACGATGGATATGAGTAAAAATAGTTGTACGGAGAGTACGAAGATGCTTGATTTCTTCCACCAATGAGGCAAGGACCGATCTATCAGTGGCCCCATCATTTATCATCCTCACAGCTTGCAAGGAATCCATCTCAACATGTACTGGTAGCTTCGTTCTCTGAATTGCTATTGATAATCCCTCCATACACGCACTGAGCTCTGCTTCTAGGGCGTTCCTACATGAGAATAGCACCCTACATGATGTAAAGATAATCTGGTCCGTGCTATCACGAAGGACCATTCCAGCACCTGCACCATCATCGGCCGTCCAGGATCCATCAGTGTTTAATTTTGCCCAGCCCTCCATTGGCACCGTCCACAGAGCATTCACCACTGGTTCCCCTCTCTCACGAGGCAACATAACATGGTCATAAGAGATCACCTGTTTCCCCTTCACCCGCTCCTCGTCAGAGTATTTTAGTGTCAAGAGCGAATCTAGATAGCTCACTAGAAAGCTTTTTGATACCTCCATTGGCGGAGGTTCCTTGTAGTGAGTCACCTCATTTCTGTTGTGCCATACTCGCCATACCGTCAACATTAGCATGCATCGTTCAATTTCAGTTAGTGGCTGCAACATTTGAAGTAGCCACTCAGTGCCCGTATTTTCCACTTCTTCTAGCTTCGACAAACGCCATACAGTGGCCATACATCTCCACATTTGCACCGCTAGAGGGCATCTGCATAAGGCATGAAAGGCGTCCTCCTCCTCTCGTCCACAGAGCGGGCAATTCCTTCATTGTTCAAGCTTCCGTTTATGTTTATTCTGCCAAGTTGGAAGAGAGTTGATAGCAGCGCGCTAGGCGAAGTTCTTCACAATGGGCAGAACAAGGCTCTTCCATATCATTTCCCAACATGTACGGTGGCCATCTGGAGAAATGCTTGATGATTCTTCTGTCATCCTACACATCTCGTTGAAGGCCATAGTGTATGCCGACTTCACTATAAATGCACCACTCTTCGTTGGACCCCAAGCAAGCAAGTCATTGCCTAGTCTTGGTGAAGCTCTTATTTTCAGGATCTCATGTACGTCACAGGAAAGAAGTGCTTGTTGTAGCAGGTTAACATTCCAGGATCCATTTTCTCTTAAGAGTTGGGAAACCCATCAATATCTGTATGTACCTTGTGCCGAAATTGGCATGTACGAGAAAGGCTTAGGAATCCAAGCATCCCTCCATATTCGAATACTCCGGCCGTTTCCCACTCTCCATATCAGCCCTTTCTTGAGCAGATCAAGGCCATGGCTGATAGCAGTCCAAGTAGAAGAAGCATTACCCGAGAAAACCGTATCCTCTAAATTGCCATTGGGGTAATATTTACTCTTTAACAATCTTGCACATAAACTCTCAGGCCTAGTTAGGAGTCTCCACGCCTGCCGAGCTAGAAGGGCCTAGTTGAACAACCGATAATCATGGAACCCTGCACCCCCTTTGCTTTTTGGTTGTTGCAGTTTTTGCCAAGACTTCCAGTGCACCTTCCGTTTCCCTTGGGCTGCACCCCAATAAAAGTTCCTGACCATCACCGTGAGATCATCACAGATAGAGTAGGGAAGTTTAAAAACTCCCATGACAAACACCGGAAGGGCTTCAGCAACGGATTTAATCAAAACCTCCCTACCCGGTTGGGCTGTGTATATACTGAGCTCGTGCTGCTTTATAAACTGTTATCTGCAAGCTCGATCCGATCCATCTAGATCTGCAGGGTTCATATACTAATCAGCGTGCAAGTCGCGTGCATGGATATATTAACATCTCAGAACTCAGAAGAGTGGCGAATGGATGTGCTCGGTATGGGAGGAGTATAAAATCCATCTAGGTCATCGGTTGGGCAGTAGTTGTCTGTCTTGGAGGATGCATACATGCATGCCACTTGCTATAGTGGCTACACGTAGTCAAAACATTAAGATCGAGTTACCCGATCAGGATGCATCCCTGCGTCCCGACCGAAAAAGTCAAAACGTCATTTTGCGTGTGTGCGTGCATGCGCTTCGAACCACTCTAAAAACTATTACAGTAGTTATTCAAGGATTTTTTGGGTAGAATGCATTACATGCAAATGTAACGGGTATCTACCACAAATTTGACCCCTTAAATGTTTACAGACGCGTTCGGGCATTGTTCCTTCTGAGCCCTATTTGTCCATGCACGCAACCATGCTCCTCATTTTTCCCTTATATGTCCGGTCACACGCATATGATTAGTGAGGATAAAAAGAGAGAAAGAAAAGAAAGAATGATTAAACAGAAAGAGTGATCCAGGGTGGGCCAAATCCTATGCGGTGCACTGCCCGGACAAGCCCGCAACCCCTCATAGTGCCCCATATATGGTCTGGGTTGAGGTGTGCGGCTAGTCCGGACACTTAGGGAG
>NC_057810.1:703456072-703461462 GCF_018294505.1 Triticum aestivum | reverse complement strand
AGATAGACTTCCCGGACGTTTAGGGGGGACACATGAGGTCTGACTATAGATGCTAAAATGCATCGTTCAGGGCTCATCACTGACGCTTGATCAAAGGGCCGGTCAGTAATGAGGGGTTAGTGCTATTTCGATTAGTATAATTAAGTGGGTGAAGACAACGTCTTGGAGGTCAAGGAGATCTCAAGCATGCCGTGTATGTGGGAGTGCACGAGCTGCCGTCCAAACACCTTCGATGCCCTGTTCGTGCCCTCCAAAGCGGATTCTGACATGGCCAATGTTCACCGATGTTGAGTTCCCTGGGATGTGCCATCGATAGGTGGGCCCAGGTGGGAAGGTAGTTCATTAGCGCTATCTGATGGAAATATGTGCTAGAGGGAATAATAAAGTTGTTATTATTATATTTTCTTATTCATGATAAAGATTTATTATTCATGCTAGAATTGTATTGACCTGAAACTTAAATACATGTGTGGATACATAAATAAATACCATGTCCCTAGTGAGCTTCTACTAGACTAGCTTGTTGATCAAAGATGATTAAGGTTTTCTAACTATAGACATGAGTTGTCAGTTGATAACGGAATCGCATCATTAGGAGAATGATGTGATGGACAAGACCCAACCGTTAGCATAGCATATGATCGTTCAGTTTATTGCTATTGCTTTCTTAATGTCAAGTACATGTTTTCTTCGACCATGATATCATACAACTCCCGGACTCCATAGGAATGCCTTTTGTGCTATCAAATGTCAGAACGTAATTGGGTGATCATAAAGGTGCACTACAGATATCTCTCATGGTGTCTGTTGAGTTGGCATGGATCGAGACTGTGATTTGTCACTCTGTATGACGGAGATGTATCTCTGGGCCCTCTCGGTAATACAACATCACAAGAAGTTTGCAAGCAAACTGACTAAGGAGTTAGTTACGGGATGATGTATTACGGAACGAGTAAAGAGACTTACCGGTAATGAGATTGAACTAGGTATAGAGATATCGACGCTCAAATCTCGGGCAAGTAACATACCGACGGGCAAAAAGAACTACGTATGTTGTCATAAAGGTTCGTCCGATAAATATCTTCGTAGAATATGTAGGAACCAATATGGGCATCCAGGTCCCGCTATTGGTTATTGACCGGAGAAGCGTATCGGTCATGTCTACATCATTCTCGAACCCATAGGGTCCGTTCGTTGACGATATAGTATTATATGAGTTATGTATGTTGGTGACCGAATGTTGTTCAGAGTCCCGGATGAGATCACGGACATGGCGAGGAGCTCCGAAATAGTCCAAAGGTAAAGATTGATATATGAGATAATAGTATTTGGTCTTCGTAAGGGTTCCAGAATTCACCGGAAGGGGTTTCAGATGTTTCCGAAAATGTTTTGGTGCAAGAACACTTTATTTGGGCCCAAGGGGTAAGGCCCACGGGGCTTCAGAAAAGTGCAAAAGGAAGTTTTGCGGAGGCCAGGGGACAGACGCCAGGGACCCTGGCGTCTGGCCTAGACGTCGAGGACCTTGGCGTCTGGTCCTCGAGTCCGAGAAGGACTCCTTCCCTGCGTGCCAAACCGACTTTGAGGAGGCTTTTTCTCCAAGATACGACCCCAAGGCTCAACATATAAATAAAGGGGCATGGCTAGCACCCGAAACACATCAAGATTCACCAAATCGTGTGCCGGCAACCCTGCTCCCTCTGGTTTATCCTCCATCTAGTTTCCGTTGTGCTTGGCGAAGCCCTGCAGAGATTGTTCTTCACCACCATTGTCACCACGCCATCATGCTGCCGGAACTCATCTACTACTTCGCCCCGCTCGCTGGATCGAGGTGGCGAGGACATCATCGAGCTGAACGTGTGCTGAAGCGGAGGTGCTGTACGTTCGATACTTGATCGGAGCGGATCACGAAGGTGTAGATGCTCTCGCCCTCTCGTAGCTATGCATCTCCATGGATAGATCTTGCGCGTGGGTACAAATTTTTTGTTTTCCATGCAACGTTCTCCAACACTATCCACCCGTAGTCACGGACATGTGGGCCCTTTCTTTGTGTTAATGCTTCGGTTAGGGTTAATTAACCCCTAATAGCTTGAGCAGATGACATGTGGGCCCCTTCTCTGTTAATGATGCAGTTCGGGTTAATTAACCCCCTAATAGCCTGAGCAGATGACATGTGGGCCATGCTGTATGGTTTGACTTGCCACATTCAGCAATTGAGTTGCCTCTGGATGAAATGACCATGCCCCACACGTCAGCATTTTTTTTGCGGTCCTACTCGTAAGGAACACGTGCAAGTAACGGTCAATGGGCCTTGACTCGACGAAATGCTCCGTTTGGGCATTTTGTAAGGCTGGGGTGGAGGGTGGAGAGAAAATGTGAGGAACGCTACGAGAGTTAGGCAAAACTGAGTAGAACTAAGAAACCGAGGGCAAGAAAATAAAAAACCCTTTATATAAACAACAATTTATTCATGAGCACTGGACCGTCCACATAAACATAGATGCAACAATTAGGTCACGTAACATGCGTACAATGAAGAACCTTGTAACGTCGTTAACACGCTGCACCGACGAAACACAAACGTGTACAGACAAATTGAGCACCACCAAACATATATATGCTCTTTATTATTACACCACCGGACATGGCCATGGGATCGCCGGCCGTCCAAGAACAAGCTAGGCTAGCGTTCCACGACGTGGAAGGAGCCCCTGTTCTTGACGACGACGTCGCGCATGTGGACCGAGGTGAAGTCGGCCAAGTCCCTGGGGAGCGAGAGGGTGAGAGGGTCCGGCTGGCTGCCCGGCTTGTAAAACTTCAGCAGCGCCGTGCCGTCGTCCTCGTCACGCTCCCACCCCAGGTCCGCCAGCAGCGCCTCCAGCTCCTCTAACGACGACACCGGCTGCCCGCTCGACTCGTGCACCAGCATCCTCCGCGGCCCCGCCGTGGACGACAGCTGCTCTCCCGCAGGCGCCTTCCGCCGCGGCTCCGACTGCTTGTCCAGCAACCGCACCTTGCCGTCCTTGAGTTCCCAAACTCCCGACATGGTGAACCTAGCTAGATATATAGCTCAGTAAAGCAGCCAAATGGGTGGTTGCTGGATGGACTAAGCAAGAGAGACGATCAAGGTGTATATATAGAGGGGTTGATGGAGCTAGCTACGGCTAAGCTAGTGGAGCATATATATATGCCGTCTTATTTTTCTTACTTGAAAGAATATATGTAACTAAGTATATATTGGGCACAACTAATCCACTGAATGGATTCGAGGTGAATTGCTGGATATAAATATGCGTCCATGAGAACAACATGGATGCTTCATTATTGGGCAAAGAATTGATACCTTGTCGGACTCTCATTGTTAAGTTTATCTTGCTTACTAGCGTTTTTTATATGAGTTAGTTAATACTAGCAAATATATCCATGCGTTGTCACGGGAGACAAAAAAATTATGTACAAGTCAAATAAGTACCGACTCAATACCCTGATATATGAGCGTCATTTATTTTAACATGGTGGCTAACCATGTTGCCACTTATTTTTCTTCCTGCCCTCGCTGAGGATGGTCGCGATGTCAACGTGATCACAATGCATTCGACGTGGTAAATCCCAAGCAAATGAGCTTGCCACTGCACGTCACACTTGTCATTATGTTGCGCAAGGGAATGTATAAAACTTCAACAACAAATCTCATCAACCACTAACTACTCCCAACGCCTAGACATACAAAGACTTTCGAAAAACTAATCAAATCCTAGACACAAAAGACTTTGGAATCGTGAACAGTTTTTCGAACCGAAAAACGTTTTTCTTTAATTAGGATTTTCTCAAAATAATCACAAACATTATTTTTGTTTACGATCATTTTTTGAAATGCATGAACAGTTTTGAATTAATGAATATTTTTTATTCACCAATCCTTCATGCTTATATGAAATCAGTCCGTGTTTGCACGAATTTCATTCGGTTGGTTAGAGTTGTGAAAATGTATGCCGCTGGCGGTTGATGTCGTCCTCCGCGGAAGGAAGCGGGAGGAAATTTGCCGGCTGCCGTTGGAGATGCTCTTATGCTAGAAATAATAGAGTGACATCCAATCCATTTGAGTTAATTGCATGTATGATTGTCCCTCTATAAAAAGTTAATTGCATGTACAGCGTACACGTGACTTGTAGTGTGGCTACAACTTCGTACAGAAAGTTAAAAAGAAACAAGTCCATCCTTAATCTTGTATTCTAAGTACTCTGTGGGTTCCACTGTCAGTACAGTAGCTAAAGAAGTATATATTAAATAAGTAATATATAATATAGAAATATAAAGTTAAAAGACAGAATTCGAACTCATGTCATCGCGTTACGAGCATCCGGCGCTAACTAGTCCAGCGCATTTTTGTTGTAGACCATGCTGGAGATATATCTCCACGTCTACTCTTATACTCCATTCGTTCCTAAATATTTGTCTTTTTCATATTTCAAATGGACTAACACATACGGATGTGTATGTAGACATATTTTAGAGCGTAGATTCACTCATTTTGCTCCGTATGTCTTTCTAGGAAGGGGTCAGATTTCTCCTTGATTTATTTATGAGGTATCCAGATGACACTGCACCACCAAGAAAAAAAGGTAACATCAAAATTATGGACTACTTTTTTGAGTATGTTGGTAAGGTCCGGTCATAGTCACTTGTTGAAATCTCTAAAAAGACAAACACTCCGTCCGTCCGGAAATACTTGTCATCAAAATGGATAAAAGGAAATGTATCTAGACGTATTTTAGTTTTAGATACATCTCTTTTTATCCATTTTGATGACAAGTATTTTCGGACGGAGGGAGTATTTAGGAACGGAGGGAGTAGAAAACAGTGTTGATGATGATGGTGTGCGTGCCATCCTGCAATATAGGCCGTCGGATTTATATCTAACGGATAGGAAAGAAACTATGGCAATTTTGCAAAAATATACCCACACGCCTCTCCACATTCACAAATAAGGCCTTCCCTTGTTCAGCCTTTTCTCTCACAAGATAAACTACTCATACAAATGCATCTTAATGTTCCGTGCAACGCACGGGCAGCTAGCTAGTTTCTTTTAAAATAGTTGCTGCGATAATTGGGTTGAAGTGATATATTTTATGTCTGCCCCGAATAATTTCAGATTCACTAGTAGTAACAAAGAAAAGGTTACCTTATTAATTAACAGAAAACAGGGTGAAAACTATCACATGAGGCCGGTAAAAACAAGGCACACTAGGTTCACCGTCATTGTCACTACAGCTGTGCGCGCGCGAGAAGTCTACATATCGATGAGGCTACCAAGCGAGGCACCGAGACACAATGTTTGAGAGAGAAACCAATTGACAGATTATGATCAGATCGACTTGTCACCCTTCTGCTGT
>NC_057810.1:703382566-703455831 GCF_018294505.1 Triticum aestivum | reverse complement strand
AGGCACAACTAGCGAGTGTGTGTGTGTATGTGTGTGTGTTTGAAAGAGGAGTAGATAGATTATTATCAAGATCGAGGTGCCACCCTACTCCTTCGGTGTCGGGTAGTGTGTGTGTGTGTGTGTGTGTATGTTTGAGAGAGAAGCCAATCGATAGATTAGTATCAAGATCGAGGTGTCATCCTACTCCTTCGGTGTTGGGAGGTGTGGGTGTGTGGGGGTGTGTGTGTGGGGGGAGGGGTGGGGGTGGGGCAGTGACACTCACATATCTCTACTTCTTATAAAAAACAGAGTTGGTGATGATGGTGTTCCTGCCATCCTGCAATGTAGGCCATCCGATTTATATCCGATGGATAGGAAGGAAACTATGGCAATTTTGCAAAAAGATACCCACACCCCTCTCCGCATTTGCAAATAAGGCATTCCCTCGTTCATCCTGTTCTCCCACAAGATAAACTACTCATACAAATGCATCTTAATGTTTCATGCAAGGCATGGGCATTTTGCTAGTAGGGAGAAGGAGTTTGTGTGACACATATCTAGCTATATTAAGGGATAGGTAGATAGCATTTGTGCGAGGCATACTTAAAGCATCACGAAGATAAACAAACGGTGTGCATGCAAGTGCCGGAAAAAATGAAGCGAGAAACTATGTGTGCGCGCGCGCGCGCGTGTGTGTGTGTGTGAGAGAGAGAGAGAGAGAGAGAGAGAGAAATCTCAAACAAAAAGTGCTCTGTTGGAATCCCATTGTACGTATTCATATGGTTCTGGAACTCGAGTTAACCTTAGGCATATGTGTGAGAGACATGATTATACTTTGAGACATTAGTGGCTGTGGGTGGGCGGCATTAAAGGGGTGGGCGTGTTAGACAAAAAGAGCGTGTGTGTTTCTGTGTGAGAGACTTGTAGGACGGGGTAGAAAGGCGAATTTAACCTTGACGGAGGGAGAGAAATACACGAAGTGCGCGTGTGTGATTCCGATGCCCACAGGGAAATGAGATATGTATGCGTGTGAGAGAGATTGCACAATTCATTCACGTATCACTATCTAGCGATCGTGGACGTGCATCGCTTGAACATAAGTCAATATCTACTTCGTATCGTGGCCAAAGGTACAATATCGATTCAACGCTATAAAAATTGGACACTCACATATCACATTTTTTCTATTTAAATAAACCTTTTTAGTTGTGCATGCCAAAGTTAGAGTGATGTTTCTTCAAACAACCAATGTAGTTATCATGTACATGCACCATCGTTACTCTTGCATTCAAATTCATTAGTCTTGGATGATTTAAGTTTCTATTTTGAAATAATATATGTAATATTCATATATGAATTCAACGGGTACGCAATTATGAAATGGATGCTATGTAATTATATGAGGTAACACTTTTAAGTAGCGGTCTACAATGTCCATTTCTTTTTGTGCGCCTCTACACTAACACGTCAATGCATTATGTTTAAAGTAAATAACCAATGGCACTAAATTATCTATTTACACGAGAAATACATAGGCTGAGCGTCTGATCCCTTTTTTGTGAACGGCCACTACACCCGTACGATTGGTCGTGCCCGTCTGAACGTCCAAGTTATCGACACATCATCCTGAGTTATTGTCTTTTTTTCTGGGGTGGACTTCACACCAGTTATTAACTGCTGACGCGTGCCCCGTGTACACAGTCTAGCATGACCTTCCCGCCAGCACGGTCCAAAATTAGTTGAAACTGGATACGAACGATCCCGCGGGCGGCAAAATCTCCCGCCTCCTTCTAAAATTTCCGACACCTTAGTCTTTAGCATGCGAAATTCCCCTTGGTGCACGGAGACCAACAGTTACAATACCACCCTCATCTACATAATAGGTCAGGGCTTCTTTGGTAACTTCCAGTTCCCCCCACTACATGGCACCCCCATTTCCTCCCCCCCTCCCACAAAAACGACTAACTCCACAACACCAGAGCATCTTACATCACGCCGTCCGTACTTCATCGCCCTTTCTCCCCTCCCCTCTCTAAACCCTAGACTGCTCATCCACCTGCGTACCATAGCCCATTCACTGCCAGCGGCGTCCACCTCGCCGGATCTGCTTCTGCGGCCGCATCTACCCCTCCCACCTCCCCTAGAAACAAGTAGACTGCTCATCCACCACTGTACCACAGCCCATTCAGTGACGGCCTTGTCCACGACGCCGGATCTGCTTCGTCGGTATTCTCATTAACCGCCGCGCATCTACAGCGGCTCATTCGTACTCCCCACCGGAGACGCTTCGTCCACACCCCCCGGAGCCGCCCCACCGACGCCCCCGTCGACGGCCTCTGATCCTCTTCACCGACACCTTCCTAAACCCTACCGGAGCCGCTTCGCCGACACCATCATCAACCCTACCGAAGTAGCTTCGCCTATACCATTCTCAACCCTACCGGGACCGCTTTGCCAACTCACAAGTCCACGGTCTCAGATCCGCTTCCTCGCACCCTCATCCAACCTATCGGAGCATCTTCGGATGCCCCGTCCACTGCCACAGATCCGCATCGTCGACACCATCCTTAACCCAACCGTCGGAGCAGCTTCTGACGCCCCGTCTACGGTCGTAGATCCGCATCATCAACACCATCATTAACCCAACCACTGGAGCATCTTCACCTATGCCCTCGTCCACGGCCACAGATCAGCTTCGCCCACACCGTAGTCCACCCTACCGGAGCCACTCCATAAACACCCTAATCGACGGTTCTAGATCTCCTTACCGGACCCCGACAGCCAGCGCAACGTCATCACCCTTGACGTTTCTAGCCCGATTCCTACCGTATGGAGAGATGCCAAGCACCCACCACGGCCTAGGTACTTGTCACCTTTAAACCCGTCCAGCATCACCTGCCCGATGTACTTCAAATATACTAACCGGTCGCTGTTACCTGTTATGCAGCTGGCAAAAACTACATTCTTCTGGATCTAACAACTTGGCTAACCAAGATCCTGAGGCATTGCTATGATCTTGTAAGTGCGTCTCTCTCTCTTGTATTGTTTTGTGCCTGCCAGCGTGCTTTGCTAGGATTTTCAACCAGTAATCCCTTTGTGCAGACAATGATTTCTACTACTGGCTGCTAAATTCGATATGTAGATGTCATACATGATACTACCTCGTACCTCCGTTCCTAAATATAAGTCTTTCTAGAGATTCCACTATAGGCTAAATACGGAGCAAAATGAGTGAATATACACTCGAAAATGCATCTATATATGTGGTCCATACTGGAATCTCTACAAAGACATATATTTAGGAACAAAGGCAATACATTACACAAAATCATAGGTGGCATGTAGGAATTCCAGTGCACTACATTAGGCTCCCTTAGAGTGCCTGCTAGTCTAGCACACAGAGTCATGGCTAGTTTATGCTACGCACACAATCGTTAATTGGTGGTTTAAATGTGTGCAAGGGATATGCAATGTAGTATCATGTGGAGATGTCTGAAATTAGCCGTGTCAACTTGTAGATAGGGTTACACAATGAAATAGTACAAGATGTATGTGGCAATTTCATGGAACATCGCAAAAAAAGGAGAGGCAGCGGTGAGCCTATACAGTGTGCTATGGTACGTCACTCCTCCATTGCAATCATCGTGACATGTTATTTGTATATCAGTTATATTAGCCAAGTTTCTTAGGGACAATTATTACGAGTTATCCTAAGAAAATAAGCACCTGTGAATATAAGCTCCATGTAATAAGCCAACCAGTTCTTTTCATTGCGTTTTTAGCCTATCTTTGGTATGATCAGTGGAAAGTCTAGATTGTGTTATATTTTTTCATTTTGCTGCCCATATGAAAATTAATTTGACTTGCAAACATCACAAATTGAACCTAGTGCAGTAATTAATATGATAGAAAAACAGACCATCACTATTTGCTCAAAATGCAAATACAAAGATACCATATACTTGGCACAATCTACTTTGGTCAATGTTTTCCATAGAGATCCCATTGCCTAATTTAAATGAAGAATGCATGACCCACATTCAAATGAAGAATAATTATTTATTGAAATTTGATGGTCCAAGTGGTTGGTTATTATCATATAGCAGCACCACCTGAAAGCATCATATAGCAGCCAGGGAGATTTGCCCCTGCCCGCCGGTCATGTAGCCTAGCTGGACATAGCATCGTCGAGGACCAGGCCAGATGAGACCAGTGGCGACGGCTCGCTGGAGGAACCCTAATGCTGCAGGAAGGGGATCGAGGTAGAGGGAAAGGGGAGAGGAGATGCAAGCGGGCAGGGCAATGAACGCTTGTGTGTTTGTTTTTACTTGAGGGTCAGGTGTGACACGGGCGTCAGCAGTTGCATTTTGAGTATAATATAGGCAGACAACAGAGTCATTTCACTATTCCTCTTCCCTTCAATTTTTAGTGAGGTTCTACCCGAAACAGCCCCCTCCAAAGAGAAATTAGTTAAGCCCAAGCCCATAACTCAAAAATGACTTCTTTACATCTTTTATGGCTTATTTTGACAATAAGCCCTGAAAAGGCAGAATCGAACTGGCCCTTAACCTGCAATTCAATTGTGCGTGCAATGATGAATCACTCCTGCCTGCTATAGTGTACATTTAGGCATCATCATACATGGAATAACCTAATACATTGCATTCCATTGTAGAATCTGGAATATGTAATGTTTATGTTAGTTCATACGTTGCACATGATGTGTAAATGCCCCTTAAATCTGGTCAGTCAAGTGATGGTCTTTAAGCCTCCTTCTTTGCTTCTTTTCTTGATATGTAAGATTTTCTCACACATCTGTTCAATTGCTTGTTTGCATCAGCCAGCCATACTAGGAATGTTTGCTTTGATTACTTGTTGTTCTTGACCTAACACTCTAACAGAGCTTGTCAATGATTTAAACACTAAGGGCTGCTGTAGTGGGGCCTTGTCTAACTCATAGGTGACATAAAGGTTTGGTTGTACACTAATGTAGGCTCTCCAAGAGTACCTGGAGATCCAGTTCGAAGGCATGCCTAGTTTTTACATAGTGCAGACATAGTAAATGCTCATTTCACTGTGTGCAAGTGCAAGAGATGCGGCATGTTTCATTATGTGGTGTTGTTTTTTTATAATCTCATCCTTTTGTGTTCACAGACTGGAAAGTATGCATATTTATCTTCCAAGGAGACGAGTAACTAGTTTGTGTCACCTTGCAGAGGGGGTGCAATGAAGATAAGATTGAGGATTTCCAAGTACAAGATGTTAGGAAGGAGCCTTGCAAGAGAAGTAGGAGCTACGCTGAGCCTCTTCAACCTGTTAAAGTAAGTCACTGTATGCAACTCAACAGTTCAATTCCTTGTTTGTTTCAGGCATAGTTAATTTGCTCTTTTCAATTGCTTTATTTGTCCTCAGTTAATGAGATGCCCAAAGAATCATGCCTGATGTTGGGTACTTGTATAACTATTAGTTGACATAATTAAAGGCCTTACCATTTAATTACTCTGCCGAAGTGTGCCTGAAGCTTTGGAGTCTATTAACCAACTAATATTGCATGAGGCTCACAATCTAGTTTATACTAGGCTAATGATTGCATAGTTTTGCTTGCTGTAGTATGTTTGTATGAAACCCTCTGTTGTTAATTATGCTCCCTATGACTTTAATTGAGCTACAGAATGGCTAACTACTTGCTTACTTATACGCAATGTGATGTCTAAATTTGTAACTTGTCCATGTTTTGGATTGGGCCCCAACATCATGCTCCTCTGGTGAGCTAAGAGAGATTTCTGTATGCAGGCTGCACAGACTATCTTTTTTCTAATTTTTAAAATATCACCTGCTTATGCTTCATGACGTGCAACATTATTGTTAGTCGTGTTTTGCCATGTAGTACAAAATAGTGTCTTGCTCGCTTCACTGTTGTAACTATATTTTTGCCCTAGTCATGTGTACTTACAGAAACATTTCAGGATGAAGTGACATCAACACAAAGATCTGCGAGCAGTGCGGCATGGCCGTTACCAAATGATTATGGATTGGAATTGGAATGTGTTGATGTTCTCGAGCATCAACTAGAGGTGGCAAGACAACGTGTACATGACTGTCAACGTACAATCAACAAGTTGAGACTGGACATGCAAGTATTAGATGCAGAGTCAAAAAAATGAAACAAGCCACTAAGGTAACCACGAAGGAATTGGAGATTTTGTAGACTGAAATTTGTGATATCTGAATCCGGCCAATCCTATTTTCTGAAGAGATTATAGTTCAAATGGAGTTAAGTTGATGCGCGTCCATGATGTATGAGCTGTATTTGCCCAGTGTATATAATTTGCTATTTGTGTATGCTTTATTATCACCTGTGCCGAACCATAATGCCCACTGGGTATAATCAGTTATAATTTCTTTATTGTATAGTGTAGGATTATTCTACGTTTCTATGCCTTGGTCTCTTTGTTGTATAGTGTATGTTTTTTAGAGGTGATAGTATATAGTAGGACAATTCTTTGAATATGCTATATCGTTCAAACGGGGCCAACTCGCCCAAACATTGTAGTGACCATGGCCTTCCATGGCCGTATGATCCATGGGCCATGTACGGGCCGTCGGATCCATGGGCCTTCAATGGGCCGTCGGATCCATGGGCCTTCAATGGGCCGTCAGATCCATGGGCCTTCTATGTCTCGTAGGATCCATGGGCCTTGTACGGGCCGACTCATCTATGGGCCTTGTACGGGCCTTCAGTGGGCCGTAGACGGGCTAGAGTGGAAATCATACATTTTATGGGCTGACCATAATGGGCTGTTAATAGGCCGTATTTGGTGATGCTATGAAAATGGCCCAACAGATTAACGGTCCACAAACGGGCCGACTGTAACGACGGGCTGAATTTGGCCACAAGTAGAAAATGACAGTAACGAGCCGTAATTAAATGAATGCTAGAAATGAGCCCAAGAATAAATGGGCTCTGAGAAGGCCGAAAGATAACATGGGCTGGAAACGGCCCAACGGAATAACGGGCCATTAATGGGTATAAAGTGACACACTGTTCATTACGGGCCAGTTTCACCATGGGTCATTAATGGGTGTAAAGTGATACACTGTTCATTACGGGCCAGTTTCACCACGAGTCGTTGATAACCCACAAGTATAGGGGATCGCAACAGTTTTCGAGGGTAGAGTATTCAACCCAAATTTATTGATTCGACACAAGGGGAGCCAAAGAATATTCTCAAGTATTAGCAGCTGAGTTGTCAATTCAACCACACCTGGAAACTTAGTATCTACATCAGAGTGTTTAGTAGCAAAGTAATATGATAGTGGTGGTAACAGTAACAAAAGTAAGGATAGCAAAAGTAATGTTTTTGGTATTTTTGTAGTGATTGTAACAGTAACAATGGAAAAGTAAATAAACGAGAACCAGTATATGGAAAACTCGTAGGCACCGGATCAATGATGGATAATTATGCCGGATGTGGTTCATCATGTAACAGTCATAACATAGGGTGACACAGAACTAGCTCCAGTTCATCAATGTAATGTAGGCATGTATTCCGTAAATAGTCATACGTGCTTATGGAAAAGAACTTGCATGACATCTTTTGTCCTACCCTCCCGTGGCAGCGGGCTCCTATTGGAAACTAATGGATATTAAGGCCTCCTTTTAATAGAGAACCGGAACAAAGCATTAGCACATAGTGAATACATGAACTCCTCAAACTATGGTCATCACCGGGAGTGGTCCCGATTATTGTCACTTCGGGGTTGCCGGATCATAACACATAGTAGGTGACTATAGACTTGCAAGATAGGATCAAGAACACACATATATTCATGAAAACATAATAGGTTCAGATCTGAAATCATGGCACTCGGGCCCTAGTGACAAGCATTAAGCATAACAAAGTCATAGCAACATCAATCTCAGAACATAGTGGATACTAGGGACCAAACCCTAACAAAACTAACTCGATTACATGATAAATCTCATCCAACCCATCACCGTCCAGCAAGCCTACGATGGAATTACTCATGCATGGCGGTGAGCATCATGAAATTGGTGATGGAGGATGGTTGATGATGACGACGACGACGAATCCCCCTCTCCGGAGCCCCGAACGGACTCCAGATCAGCCCTCCTGAGAGAGATTAGGGCTTGGCGGCGGCTCCATGCCGTGAAACGCGATGAAACTTTCTCTCTGATTTTTTTCTCCCCGAAAGCCAATATATGGAGTTGGAGTTGGCGTCGGAGGGCATCCAGGGGGCCCATGAGGTAGGGGGCGTGCCCCGGGGGGAGGGGCGCGCCCCCACCCTCGTGGACAGGGTGTGGGCCCCCTGGTCTTCATCTTTGGTGAGGATTTTTTATTATTTATTATAAGATATTCCGTGGAGTTTCAGGTCATTCCGAGAACTTTTGTTTTCTGCACATAAAACAACATCATGGCAATTCTGCTGAAAACAGCGTCAGTCCGGGTTAGTTCCATTCAAATCATACAAGTTAGAGTCCAAACAAGGGCAAAAGTGTTTGGAAAAGTAGATACGATGAAGACGTATCAACTCCCCCAAGCTTAAACCCTTGCTTGTCCTCAAGCAATTCAGTTGACAAACTGAAAGAGAAAAAAGAAAAAAAAACTTTTACAAACTTTGTTTGCTCTTGTTGTTGTAAACATGAAAAGCCAGCATTCAAGTTTCAGCAAATATTATGAACTAACCATACTCACAATAACACGTAGGTCTCACAATTACTCATATCAATAGCATAATCAGCTAGCAAGCCATAATAATAAAACTCGGATGACAACACTTTCTCAAAATAATCATAACATGATATAACAAAATGGTATCTCGCTAGCCCTTTCTGAGACCGCAAAACATAAATGCAGAGCACCTTTAAAGATCAAGGACTGACTAAACATTGTAATTCATGGTAAAAGAGATCCAGTCAAGTCATACCCAATATAAACCAATTATAATGAATGCAAACGACAGTGTGCTCTCCAGCGGGTGCTTTTTTAATAAGAAGGGTGATGACTCAACATAAAAGTAAATAGATAGGCCCTTCGCAGAGGGAAGCAGGGATTTGTAGAGGTTCCAGAGCTTGATTTTGAAATAGAGATAAATTATATTTTGAGCGGCATACTTTCACGGTCAACGCAACAACTATGAGATGGCTGTATCTTCCATACTACATGCATTATAGGCAGTTCCCAAACAGAATGGTAAATGTTTATACGCCCCCTCCTCCACAAGCATCAATCCATGGCTTGGTCGAAACAACGAGTGCCTCCAACATTCAACGGGTCCCAGGGGGAGCTTTGTTTAATTATTTTGATTTGCTTTGATCTTTTTGGATCATGGGACTGGGCATCCCAGTTACCGGCCCTTTCTCATGAATGAGGAGCGGAGTCCACTCCTCTTAAGAATAACCCACCTAGCATGGAAGATATAGGCAGCCCTAGTTGCACATGAGCTGCTCGAGCATACAAAATAGAATTTCATTTGAAGGTTTGGAGTTTGGCACATACAAATTTACTTGGAACGACAGGTAGATACCGCATATAGGAAGGTATAGTGGACTCATATGGAACAACTTTGGGGTTTAAGGAGTTTGGATGCACAACCAGTATTCCCGCTTAGTATAGGTGAAGGCTAGCAAAAGACTGGGAAGCGACCAACTGAGAGAGCGACAACAGCCGTAAACATGCATTAAAATTAATTTATACCGAATATAAGCATGAGTAGGATATAATCCACCATGAACATAAATGTCATGAAGGCTATGTTGATTGGATTCAACTTCATGCGTGAACATGTGCCAAGTCTAGTCACTCAATTAATTTGAAGGAGGATACCATCCCATCATACCACATCATAACCATTCTAATAGCATGTTGGCACGCAAGGTAAACCATTATAACTCATAGCTAATCAAGCATGGTACAAGCAACTATAATCTCTAAATTTCATTGCAAATATGTTTACTTCATAATAGCTGAATCAGGGACGATGAATCATCATATTTACAAAAACAAGAGAGGTCGAGTTCATACCAGCTTTTCTCATCCCAATAAGTCCATCATATATCATCATTATTGCGTTTCACTTGCACGACCGAACAGTGTGTATAATAATAAGAGTGCACGTGCATTGGACTAAGCTGGAATCTGCAAGCATTCAACTCAAGAGAGAAGACAAGTAATATGGGCTCTAAGTTAGATAAACAATAATGCCTATAAGAGCCACTAAGCATTTTCAATATAGTCTTCTCGACCCCCAAAGAAAGGAAAAGAAATAAAAACTATTTACACGGGAAAGCTCCCAACAAGCTAAAGAAGAACGGGAAATATTTTTGGGTTTTCTTTTTAATTATTACTACTACAGCAGGAAAAATAGACTAACTAATTTTTTTGTTTTTTCTTAAGGTTTATCAAACACACAAGAAGAAAGAAAATAAACTAGCATGGATATTACAGTGAAAGAGTATGAGCACCGACATCTAGCAATGAGTGTGTGTGAACATGAATGTAATGTCAGTGGGAAATACGTACTCCCCCAAGCTTAGGCTTTTGGCCTAAGTTGGTCTATTGCGAGGGATGGCCTGGTGGATATCCGTATGTGTAGCTGGGGTCATACTGTGATGCAGCGGCTATCGCCTCCTGAGCTGCAGTGTGGCGTCGAGCAGCCTCCGCTCTCCTCTCGTACTCATCTGCCTCCTCTCTGGTAATAATATATCTTCCTTTTGTCTAAAAATCAAAGAAGGCAGGAGCAGAAAGAGCAATATGGACTACATGCCGTTTGTTAAAGATTAGTCGATACTGAAAAGGTGGTCCAGTCCTCTCAATGAACTGGTGAGAAAACATAGAATCAAGATCCAAATAAGAAGGGGGTAACTCCATATCACCCTCACGAATGTCTACATCAAGAAAATTAGCTAAGCGGGTTGCATAAATTCCTCCAAATAAATCTCCGTTACGTCTATTAAGATGCAACCTACGAGCTATAATGGCTCCCATAAGATAAACTTGGTCCCCTAACACAGCGCTTCTGAGAATGCTGAGATCAGGGGCACACATGTGACATGCTTCATCCTTAGCATTTATGCATCTACCAATGAAGAGAGCAAAATAATGTATAGCAGGAAAGTGAATGCTCCCTATAGTGGCTTGTGTTATATCTCTAGATTCCCCCACAGTTATTCTAGCAAGAAAGTCTCTATATTCGGATTTAGGGGGATCCCTAACATTACCCCAAGATGGAAGTTTGCAAGCAGAAGTAAAATCCTCTAAGTCCATGGTATAAGATTTATCATAAAGGTCAAACATGACTGAAGGAGAATTACACGAAGATGAAAACTCAAACCTCCTCACAAATGAACTTGTGAGATCATGATAGTGGGGGCATTTGTCAGCTTCAAAGTCCTCAAGACCGGAGTTGCGCAAATATGCGCTAAATTCTTCTTTGATTCCAACTTGATTCATAAAATTTTCCGAAGGCCATTCACAGGGCCTCACAAGAGCGTCTCTTGGTGGTTCCTCATCAGCATCACGTATTGCAAGTCTGGGACCTTGCTTCCTTGAAGAACCAACTTGGAACATCTTCCTAAACATATTGTTTTCTCTCAACGGGGATATGAAAATCCCCAACAATAAGAGTATCATACTTTTTCTTGATAGTAGGGAGAGGAAATTCGAAACCTCCAAATATAATCGATGGAACTTTTCCAATAGAGTTGATACTATAAACTTGAGGTTGTTTCCTCGGAAAATGTACCGTGTGCTCATTGCCATTAACATGAACAACCCCTGTAGTATTAAGGAAAGGTCTTCCAAGAATGATAGACATACTATCATCCTCGGGAATATCAAGAATAACAAAGTCCGTTAAAATAGTAACGTTTGCAACCACAACAGGCACATCCTCACAAATACCGACTGGTATAGCAGTTGATTTATCAGCCATTTGCAAAGATATTTCAATAGGTGTCAACTTATTCAAGTCAAGTCTACGATATAAAGAGAGAGGCATAACACTAACACCAGCTCCAAGATCACATAAAACAGTTTTAACATAATTTCTTTTAAAGGAGCATGGTATAGTAGGTACACATGGATCTCCAAGTTTTTTGGTATTCCACCCTTCAAAGTGTAATTAGCAAGCATGGTGGAAATTTCAGCTTCCGGTATCTTTCTTTTATTAGTAATGATATCCTTCATATACTTAGCATAAGGATTTGTTTTGAGCACATCAGTTAATCGCATACGCAAAAAGATAGGTCTAATCATTTCAGCAAAGCGCTCAAAATCCTCATCAACCTTTTTCTTGGATGGTTTGGGAGGAAAAGGCATGGGTTTCTGAACCCATGGTTCTCTTTCTTTACCATGTTTCCTAGAAACGAAGTCTCCTTTATCATAACGTTGATTCTTTGATTGTGGGTTATCAAGATCAACATCAGGTTCAACTTCTACATCATTATCATTACTAGGTTGAGCATCATCATGAACATCATCATTAACATTTTTACTAGGTTCATGTTCATTACCAGATTGTGTTTCAGCATCAGACATAGAGATATCATTTGGATTATCAGGTGGTTCAGCAATAGGTTCACTAGAAGTTTGCACACTCCTATCATTTTTCTTTTTCTTCCTCTTAGAAGAACTAGGCATATCAATATTATTTCTCTGAGAATCTTGCTTGATTCTCTTAGGGTGGCCTTCAGGATACAAAGGTTCCTGAGTCATTCTACCAGTTCTAGTAGCCACTCTAGCAGCATAATCATTTTTCTTACTATTCATTTCATCAAGCGCTTCTTTTTGAGCTTTAAGTACTTGTTCTACTTGAGTGGTAACCATAGAAGCATGTTTGCTAACAAGTTTAAGTTCACCTCTAATATCAGCCATATAATCACCCAAGCGTTTAATCATATAGGCATCTTGTTTTAATTGTCTACCAAAAGAAGCATTAAAGTCATCTTGCTTAAACATAAAGTTATCAAACTCATCCAAGCACTGACTAGCAATTTTAGTAGGAGGGACTTCAGTTTTATCATATCTGTAGAGAGAATTTACCTTTACTACCTGTGTCGGGATGTCGGGAGGTTCTTCATTAAATAAGTAATTGAGATCATATACTTCTTCAACAGGCGGTAAATTAAGACCATGTATTTCTTCAATAGGAGGTAAATTCTTAACATCTTTAGCTTTAATACCTTTTTCTTTCATAGATTTCTTTGCTTCTTGCATATCTTTGGGACTGAGAAATAGAACACCTATCTTCTTCGGAGTTGGTTTAGGAATAGGCTCAGTAATTGGCTCGGGAGCTGGCTCGGGAGTTGGCTCAGGAGGTGCCCAATTAGTTTCATTTGTCAACATATTATTCAATAGACTTTCAGCTTCATCCGGTGTTCTTTCCCTGAAAAGAGAACCAACACAACTATCCAGGTAATCTATGGAAGCATCAGTTAGTCCATTATAAAAGATATCAAGTATTTCAGGTTTCTTAAGAGGATGATCAGGCAAAGCATTAAGTAACTTGAGAAGCCTCCCCCAAGCTTGTGGGAGACTCTCCTCTTCAATTTGCACAAAATTATATATATCCCTCAAAGCAGCTTGTTTCTTATGAGCAGGGAAATATTTAGCAGAGAAGTAATAAACCATATCCTGGGGACTTTGCACACAACCAGGATCAAGAGAATTAAACCATATCTTAGCATCACCCTTTAATGAGAACGGAAATATTTTGAGTAAATAAAGGTAGCGCGATCTCTCATTATTAGTAAACAGGGCAGCTATATCATCTAACTTATGAAGATGTGCCACAAAAGTTTCAGATTCATAGCCATAAAAAGGATTAGATTCAACCAAAGTAATTATATCTGGATCAACAAAAAATCATAATAATCCTGATCAGGAACACAGATAGGTGAAGTAGCAAAAGCAGGGTCGGGTCTTATCCTACCTCTAAAAGATTCTTTACTCCATTTAACTAGCAACCTATTACGTTCAAGACTATCCTGGCAAGCAAGAATAGCTTCAGTAGATTCAGCATTAAAAAGGTAACCCTCAGGAATAGCAGGCCTATTTTCATCATCACTAACATCATCATGTTCAGTTTCAATAATTTCTCTTTCTCTAGACTTAGAAATTTGTTCATCTAGAAATTCACCAAGAGGCACAGTAGTATCAAGCATAGAAGTAGTTTCATCATAAGTATCATGCATAGCAGAAGTGGCATCATCAATAACATGCGGCATATTGGAAAGAATAACAGAAGCAGGTTTAGGTGTCGCTAGCTTGTTTATAACAGAAGGTGAATCAAGTGCTGAGCTAGATGGCAGTTCCTTACCTCCCCTCGTAGTTGAGGGATAAATAGTTGTCTTAGCGTCTTTCAAGTTCTTCATAGTGTCTAGCAGATATAAATCCCAAGTGACTCAAAGAATAGAGCTATGCTCCCCGGCAACGGCGCCAGAAAAAGATCTTGATAACCCACAAGTATAGGGGATCGCAACAGTTTTTGAGGGTAGAGTATTCAACCCAAATTTATTGATTCGACACAAGGGGAGCCAAAGAATATTCTCAAGTATTAGCAGCTGAGTTGTCAATTCAACCACACCTGGAAACTTAGTATCTGCGGCAAAGTGTTTAGTAGCAAAGTAATATGATAGTGGTGGTTGAAAGGATCGAGATGGACCTAGAGGGGGGGGTGAATAGGTACAATTACAAATTTTAATTATTACTTGGCAATTTTAGGCAATAATGCGGAATATGAAGATGAGCCTAACAATTGCACATGAGCACAAGGTACTAAGTAAACAACACAAACACGTAAGTAGGCAAGCACAATATAATGTACATAAGTGTAAAGAGACAAGTAACCACAAGTAGAGAGTTAGGGTTAGGAATAACAGCAACTCCGGGAGACGAGGATGTATGCCGATGTTCACTTCCTTGGAGGGAATCTAGTCACCATTAGAGAGGTGGATGTTACCACGAAGGCACACCAACGCCACGAAGGCTCACCCTATTCTCCCTTTGAGACAACACCATGGAGGCGTTTCTCAACCACTAGTGGTAGACCTTGGGGTGGTCTCCAAACCCTCACAAACTTTTCCAAGGGTAATCACAAAGTTCGATTCCTCTCCGAATGACTCCTACCGCCTAGGAGTCTCCAACCTCCAAGAGTAACAAGAACAATGGGGAAAAGCTCAAAACTTGCTCAAGTCACGAATTCCTTTGGTGCAAAGAAGGGGAAGAAGTGGATATATCACCTGATTGGAGAACTTCTCTCAAATGCTCCTAGAACACTTGGGAATCTAGGATTTATTGTGGATGAATGAGAGAGAGACTGAGGAGTGTTCTTGATAGGCTCAAGGTGAATGGTCCACCCTCTCCCGTGGAAGGGAAAGGTATATATATATAGGTGGTGGGTAAAAGTGACCGTTTTGGGTACAGGATGGGCCGGACGTCCGGAGAACGTCGGACATCCGGAGGCAAAAATAGGTCCGGACGTCCGACGGTCATCGAACGACCGACCGCTGTGAAAATGTGAGCCACAACCCAGTGTACAGGATAAGGACGTCCGAGCAGGGCCGGATATCCGGAGCACGGACGACCGGAGGGTCTGGACGTCTGTAAAAATGCTTCTGTTGTGAAAGTGTCGGACGTCCGGAGAGTTCCGGACATCCGTAGAAATGCTTCTGTTGTGGAACGCCGGACGTCTAGAAGTACCGGACATCCGTAGAACACTGGACGTCCGAAGGCAAGGTATAGCAATAGTAGCTTTTGAGCAAGTTTTTCACTAGATCCATCGATCCCCTCTTAATAGTGCGGGATCCCTATACTCAAGAACAAACCATAAATGAAGTCAACATCTTGTATCTCCATTCTTGAGTTACATGCTTTTTGTCCCTAGTCATGATCCATGCACACGGTCTTTGGAACATAATCCTGAGATATACTTGATAAACATGATTAGTCCCGAGCATATGTGTTGTCATCAACATCAAAATATGATTAAGGGCATGATTGCACTTTCAATCTCCCCCTTTTTGGTAGTTGATGACAACTCATATGCATACTCATAATAGTAATCGGAAGTATTTGTTGTGGAGCTCAATAACCATAATAAGAATGAGTAGCGAGCGAGCTCCCCCTCAAAGTGATACCATAGATACTACTAAAACAAAGTGATGAGGGCTCCCCCTCAAAACGATGCCTCCAGTATAACCACATTTCATACACATGATAATCAAGAGTTAAACTTCATATAGATTCATCACATGTAGATTCACCAAATCTCAGATTCAACAAACTCATAACATAGGTTCAGTACAAGCTAAAACACAACCATAACAATAAGTTTGATTACATAATGAGCTAGAACAACATGCATATGGAGCCTACTCCCCCTTTGGTGTCAAGTATCCAAAAAAATAGAGAACTAGGGGGAAAACATAATAGCACTAGAGATCATCCTCCTCCTCATCATCATGAACACCACTGCCACCAGCCTCGTCGAAGAAATCAGCCCACTCAGGACCGGAGGGAAAACCAAAGTCAGAAGGGGGGTCTGCAGGAAGACGCTTATCGTCACTCACATCATACACTCCTGAGTCTCTCAGACGAGCCTTCAGAGCGTTCTTGGAAGTGACCATGCGAGTGACCACATCGTGGTGTTGGGAGCAATGGTAGGTGAACATCTTCATCATGGCTGAGTGAGCCTTCCCAAGAAAACGAGCAATGCGCCCAAAGAGGGCAGCACTGGAAGGAGGATGGGTAGCATGAGAAGGAACGCTAGCGGTGGTGCGACTAGCAGTAGCGGGAGGAGGAGGAACATGATCAGCCGCCATGTGAGCGGGAATGACCCATAGCTCATGTACATGAGTGCGAGCAATAGGAAAGGGAGCTACTTTCGATAAAAGCCTGAATAAAAGGTGCATGAGGAAAAGCCCTCTTGTGCTGGAAGCTAGCAAGGCGGATCTCATGCCATAGAAAGTGTGGAACATTGATCTTCCCTTTAGGAGATGTGAAGAGGCGATGCATGAGATCAATGCAGTAGCTGCTGCAGGAGCCCTTGTCACCCATCTTGGGATAGATGGTGCGGATGATACACTGATAAATGATATTGAATGGAAAGTGCCAAATGGAGACTTGGTTTAGACCCTTTTGTTTTTCAGTGGCAGACAAAGTTGATATGGGTCTAAGGAGATCCGCACAAACCGCAATGCCCTTGGGCTTATGGTTGGGGTCATCCTTGTGGATTTTGAACCCAGTGTCGGGAAATCCAAGGGCAGTGACAAACTGAGCATAAGATGCTGTGAGTGCAGTGTCGGAGGTCATCCATGTGACAGTGTTATCAGGAGCAAAGTAACATGTGGCATAAAACTGATGGATGGCAGCGTGGTTAAAATCATGTTGAAAGGCGAATGGAGCAGCTAGATTGGATGACTCAATGAGCTCAATGGCTCCCGGATATTTCTCCGGATGAGTGCGAATGTGCTCAAGATCAATGCAAACATGAAGGGACAAGCCCTTAGGGATGACAATCGTGGTGAAGATGTCAGCTTGGACATTTGTGCGAAAGCGACTATCCTAAGAAACCCTAACAACAGTAAATTGATCTACATCACGACGCAATTTAAGATATGAAGTTTTTGGCACCTTGTTGAAATGCTTAATATGACGGCCGAGTGGTAGTGGAGGCTCATTTGAGATGTGGCGAGCATCACCGTGGGGTTGCACCGGAGGAGGAGGGTGAAAGGTTGGACGACGAGTGCCCGGCTTGGGTGCAGCGACGCAAACACCAACCATCGGGGACGGATCCACCTCCTCAAAGTCCGATCCCTCCGAGGAGGAATCACTGGACGAGCTAGGAGAACGAGCGACACGTTTCCGAGGGTGATCTTCCTCCTGGGAGTCGTCGGAGCCACCACGACGAGACGGACGAGCCGGCCCTCCGGCGACTGGCTTGCGAGCTGAGTGCTTGGACCGAGGCATCGTGACCTTGAAAGGAAGAACACGGAGGAGACGAGCGGCGTGCTGGAGCAGGTGGCCGACGGGCTGGACGGGCTGGAGCAGCGCCAGGCAGGCCGCAGATCCGCGGTGGAGAGAAGCCCCGGTGAGGGGCACAGTGGCGTGCGACCGCAGTGAGTGGCCACACGGTAGGAGCGGCGGCGGCGGTGGGGAACGAGCGGATAGAGGATGTGGTCAGTTGGGAAACCCTATCGCGCAGTATATATAGTGGCCAGTAAAAACGTCCGGACGTTCGGAGCCTACGGACGACCGGAGTCGAATATGCGTCCGGACGTCCGGGGGGGTACGGACGACCGGAGTTGGGACCAACAGAAAGTAGAGGATGACATAGATGATTCTACGGACGACCGACGGCTTCGGACGACCGGACAGATTGTAACAGAAAGTTTATTACAGACGTTCGGAGTCTTACGGACGTCCGTCGTTTCGGCGTCTAGGCCAACTAAGGGAACCAGAGTGGATTTTACGGACGTCCGGAGAGGCCAGACGACCGGTCGATGGTAATCAGAGAAGAATTTACGGACGTCCGGATGCCTACGCACGACCGGCATTGAAGAACCACACAGACGTCCGGAACCTACGGACGTCCGACGCCAGAATTTTGACAGGAGGCAAAGGTGCAAGTGCTGATCATGATGAGGAGAGGGCAATTTTTGTCTATAGTAAAAAAATATTTATGTAGTAACTAATACCCTACCTCACCCAATCATAGCCATATACTACAAGTGGTGGCTAATGCCACAATGTCTGAGTAGACATGACATGACACGGAAAGATTTGAACTTTGAGTGCATAGTCACTACTCCATCATGTTAAAGCACCATAGGTCTAGACCCATGGTTACTTTGAGAGTGTTGGTTCTTTTTATGCATTGAATAGGGGGAGAACATTCATGAATTGAATGTCTCCCCCTAAGTATATGCCTACATCATGACAAGACATTAGATTCATGCATGAATGGGTACTAGATTTCACATAATATTGTCAAGCTCTGAGATACCAAGTTCACGCCTAAGTCGACAGAACCTTGCTTCATCTAAAGGTTTGGTGAAGATATCTGCTAGTTGAAAATCTGTGCCAATGTGATCAATGTGAATATCACCCTTTTCAACATGATCTCTCAAGAAATGATACCTAATATCAATGTGTTTGGTGCGGAGATGATCTTTGGGGTTCTCAGCAATATTGATGGCACTTTCATTATCACACAGAAAAGGCACATTTCTATAGGTGATACCGTAATCCTTCAAAGTTTGCCTCATCCATAACAACTGAGTTGCACAACTAGCGGCAGCAATGTATTCAGCTTCTGCGGTAGAGAGAGCAATACAATTTTGTTTCTTCGAGGACCAACTCACCAAGGATCGTCCAAGAAACTGACATGCACCGGATGTGTACTTACGATCCACTTTGTCTCCAGCCCAATCCGCATCCGTGTACCCAATGAGATCAAACTTAGCATCCTTGGGGTACCAGAGGCCCAACTTTGGGGTGTGAACAAGGTATCTAAGAATATGCTTAACCGCCTTATGATGACTTTCCATAGGGAAAGCTTGAAATCTAGCACACATGCATACACTGAACATGATGTCTGGTCTAGATGCACAGAGATAAAGCAATGAACCAATCATAGAGAGGTAAGTAGATGGGTCAAAAGGAGTACCATTTGTGTCTTCAGTGAGAGTAATTTTGGTTGGCATGGGTGTCTTGCATGGACTAGCATCAGACATACCAAACTTTTCTAGAATATCCTTGAGGTACTTTGCTTGAGATAAGAAAATTCCTTCTTGAAATTGTTGAATTTGAAATCCGAGAAAGAACTTCAAATCCGTATTGAGTGACATTTCAAAATTCTTGGTCATTGAAGCCGCAAACTTCTTGCACAAATGAATGTTAGGAGAACCAAAAATGATGTCATCTACATAGATTTGGCATAGGATCAAATCACCCTTGTCCCTCTTAGTAAAAAGAGTGGGATCGATCACCCCTCTCACAAAACCATCATCGAGTAAAAACTTCTTCAGATGATTATACCAAGCATGAGGTGCTTGTTTGAGGCCATACAAAGCCTTATGAAGTTTATACACATAGTCTTTGTGAAAGGGATCAACGAACCCGGGTGGTTGTGACACATATACTTCTTCTTGTAGAGGACCGTTAAGGAAAGCACTCTTCACATCCATTTGATGTAATGTAAAACCATTGAAAGCGGCATAAGCAAGTAAGATGCGAATGGATTCAAGACGGGCAACGGGGGCAAAGGTCTCACCAAAGTCCAAACCTTCAACTTGTGAGTACCCTTGTGCCACTAACCTTGCCTTGTTGCGGATGATTACACCATTTTCATCTTGCTTGTTCTTGAAAATCCATTTTGTTCCAATGACGTTGTGCTCGGTAGATGGCCTCTTGACTAATGACCACACTTGGTTGCGTTCAAAACTGTTCAACTCTTGTTGCATAGCAACTAGCCAATCATTGTCCATGAATGCCTCTTGTACCTTGAGTGGCTCAATACTAGACACAAACGAGAAGTGAGCACAAAAGTTTGTCAAATGTTTACGAGTGACTCTACCTTCCGAGATGCCGGTGAGGATTTTGTCAACATCAACACGATCGGCCACTCGAGGCATGATGGAGGTGAGGGTTTCACGAGGTTCAACTTCATGTCCATCATCCACATCTTCAACATATGGATCATTCACGTGTGGAGGAAGATCTTCTTGTTCATGTTGCATTTGTTGAGGTTCATCATCAATGATTGGACTTTCTTGTTCTTGCTCTTGATGATGATCTTGTTCTTGATGATTATCATTAAGAGAGACTTGATCATCCTCTTCAACTTGGGCTAAGGGTATCGGTTGAACAATAGGAGCTTGTGGTGGTATGGATGTTGAAGTAGTTTGATGATGTGTGAGACCTCCATCTTCTTCTTCATCATCATGAGGTTCTTGTTCCATAGGAAGAAGTGCACCAACACCCATGGTCAAAATGTCTTGAGAAGAATCTTCTTCACCTACATCACTTAGATCAACTTGCTCCCCATGGGAGCCATTAAATTCATCAAACACCATGTCACAAGTTTCTACAACACATCCATTGGATTTGTTGTTGACTCTATAGGCGCGAGAGTTCGATCCATAACCAACAAATATACCTTCAATTGTTTTGGACTGAAATTTTCCTAACCGTTCTCTTTTGTTGAGGATGAAACATTTGCACCCAAATACACGAAAGTACTTGACATTTGGCTTGTTTCTAGTTAGAAGCTCATATGGAGTATTTTCCAATATAGTACGGAGGAAGAGCCGGATTGATGCGCGGCATGCGGTATTGACAGCTTCGGCCCAAAAACTATGTGGTGATTTGTATTCATCCAACATGGACCTTTCCATCTCTACAAGTGTATGGTTCTTCCTTTCGGCTACACCATTTTGCTGAGGAGTGTATGGAGCTGAATATTGATGCTCAATCCCTTCATCACTAAGAAATTCTTCCAAGGTATAGTTCTTGAACTCAGAGCCATTGTCACTTCTTATTGCCCGGATTTCTTTGTCAAACTTGCGTTGGACTTGCTTGGCAAAATCAATGAAGGTGATCTTCGTTTTGTCCTTGGACTTGAGGAAGAACACCCATGTATATCTTGAGTAATCATCAACAATGACAAGCCCATACTTTTTCCCACCAAGACTATCCCATGAAGGAGGCCCAAAAAGATTCACATGAAGGAGCTCCAGGGGCCTTGAAGTAGATACTATGTTCTTGGGTGGGTGCTTTGATTGATGTTGCTTCCCGGCTATGCATGCACTACACACACGATCTTTCTCAAAAGTGACATTGGTTAGTCCAAGGATGTGATTCCCCTTTAAGAGATCTTGAAGATTTCTCATGCCGACATGGGCTAGCCGGCGATGCCATAGCCACCCCTTGTCAGCCTTGGCCATTAGACAAGTTGCATGGAATGTGCTCTCTTTCGAGAAATCAACCGTGTAAAGGTTGCCATCCAACTCTCCAACAAAAGCCACTTCGAGAGTATCTCTCTTAAAGACTTTCACATCCGTTAGTCCAAAGAGTGTATCATAACCAACAGAAGCCAATTGGCGAACAGAAAGCAAGTGGTATTTAAGGGATTGGACAAGCATAACATTTGCAAGAGACATGTCATTTGTGATAGCCACCTTGCCCAACCCGAGTACCTGTCCTTTTGAACCTCCACCAAACATAATGCTCATGAATGGTTGAATTGCTTCCAAGAAATCGTAGAGCAATTTGCTATCTCTGGTCATATGATTTGTACATCCACTATCAATCACCCATTTCACTCCATCGGAGAAGCTTACCTACACACAATTTAGGACTTGGTTAGAGGCACCCATTTTGCAATGGGACCTCTCAGGTTAGTTACAAGGGTCTTAGGGACCCAAATAGCATAGAACCGGAATGCATTTTGAGGACCAACAAATTTTGCAAAGACTTCTCCATCCTTAGTCTTACGAAGTACATAGGAAGGAGGCATGAACTCTTTAGGCTTGTTGAGAGTGGGCATGCCCCTTGTAGCCTTCCCACTTACAACCTTACCTTTCTCCTTGTGCCCTTCTCTTACAAATGTTTCGTTTAGAGGAGTTGTGCACTTTTTGGAGGACGTCTTCTTCTTGCTTGTGCTCGGGTCAAACCCAAGTCCCTCTTTGGCAAACACCTCATTGTGTTGGCTCAAAATCTCATCAAGATTCTTTTGCCCTTGAGCACATGTCATGAGACCTTTCTCAATTTGAGCCTTAAGAAAACGATTTTCCTCAAGAATAGATGCTAGATCACTACTAGAGTTAGTAGCATAAGCATCAACATTTATAATAGGGGAAGAGTAAGCCTTGGCTAAAGTTTCAAGATAAGTAAGTTTGAGCGTCTCAAAACTCTTTCTAAGAACGGTGAGCTCTCCTTCCTTAGTCTTGAGAGACACGGATAGAAGCTCACAATCCTTAGATAGAGAAGCATGAGACTTCACAAGCTTACTTTTATCATTCATTAACTCTTCGCAAGAGTCAATAGCCTTTTTCAAGGAGGCAAGATCATTAGTGTGAACATCAATATTTGCACCAATTTTTAAGCATAGTTCATCATTTCGTGCTTCCTCATATTGGACTTTCCGCTCAAGGATTTCACACTTTTCCTTTTCCTCAGTGACGAGGGTTTTGAGTTCCTTAATGGTGATGGTGTGCTTACTCACCATCTCCATAAGCATACGAAACATAGTGAGTTTCTTTCCTTTGAGGGAGCACATGAACTTATTAAGTTTAGCAATCATAGGATCATCTAGATCATCGTCCTCATAGCTATCCTCCGCATCAAGATACTCATCACTAGGAGTAGAAGGTGTGAAAAGAGGAGGATTTGATCGTGGAGTTACCTTGACCTTGTCAGAAGAGCTTTGGTCCTCTCCTTCAACCATGGCCTTTGCCATTAGGCACTTGTGAGTGTTGCCCTTGTAATCTTTCATGTAGTTGTAGGTGACCACATCACCACTCTTATTTACCAACCTCAACGTGTTTTGAGAGTCTTAAGCAACTCCGGCAACACCACTAACATCATCCGGATCATATTCTTCTTGAGCAACCATTGCCTTTCCATCTCTCTTCTTGAGCTTGGAGTTCAAAGGATTTGGAAACTTCTTCTTGGGAAGTGTCTTGGGAAACCTTGGTTTATCTTCTCTCTTCTCATAAGGGCACTCGTTGGAGAAGTGATTGGTTTCTTCACAGTTGTAGCATTTTCTTACTTTCTTCTTTTGAAATCTTCCCTTGAATTTTCTGGCGCTAAACTTCTTGACAAAAAGAGCCATGTCTTCATACGAAGGCCCCTCGTCAGATTCAATCTCATTACCATCTTCATCATCATCATCTTCTTCTTCTTCACTTTGCTCATCTTCACATACTTGCTTGGCCTTCAATGCAAGATTGATCTTTGATGATGGGGAACCATGCATGGCAAGATGTTTTGTGGCATTAGCCTTTGACTCTTCAAATAGTTGGAAGGTGGATATGATGTCATCTGTAGTTACTTCCTTGACGGTATGGTGTTGTCTTATATCCCAGACCATTTGATGATGATATGGAGCAAGAGTATGAAGCAACTTATCCACAAGAAACCTCTTAGTCATGTTGAATCCATCTTGTGTCTTGTCACACTCACATGACTCAATATCCGTAGTGAGAGTCATGAGACGCTCAAGGAGTTGATTGGGGGTTTCACCTTTTTCCATACAAAAGTTTTGCAATTGCCCCTTGGCAATTTCATATTGAGCACTCCGGAGGGTAGAAGTGCCAGTCCTGGATCGTATAATACTTTCCCATAGTTCCTTGGCACTTCTGATGTGTATGAACGGTCTCCTTTGCTTTTCATCCATACCTCTCCTTATACACATGATTGCCGTGTCATTGAGGTTGTTGTCATATATTTCTCTTGGTGTGGGGTTCTTTGGATCAACCACATGATAGCCATACTCTATAATCTCCAACATCTCATCGTTTCCATGTCGAAGATGATCCTGCATAGCAACTCTCCACAAAGAAAAATCGGAAGTAGCACTAAGTAAAGGAGGTTTGCCTTGAGGATTATATCTTGGTTTCTCAACCTGAGGTCTTGCATAAAGCCAAGGAACACTAGCGTGTTCATTGCTAGGAGGTTGTTGACCAAGTGATGATGTAGGCATGGTTGGCCTCGAACCCACACCACTTGAGTGTAGTGCAAGCACCGTGGACAACGTGGCTAATCTCAGTTGGACCAAGGCCTCAAGAAAAGCATCATGCTCCTCTTTGCTTAGAAAGGGCCCGTTCTAGATCCTGAGACGTAAAGGACTTGACTTCCGAAGAAACCTCACCTTTATCCTTAGGATCTACAACCAGGGGAGTCCCATCTGGGTTTATCTTGCTCTAGGGCGGTTAAGCCACAAGAATAGAGCACGAGGCTCTGATACCAATTGAAAGGATCGAGATGGACCTAGAGGGGGGTGAATAGGTACAATTACAAATTTTAATTATTACTTGGCAATTTTAGGCAATAATGCGGAATATGAAGATGGGCCTAACAATTGCACGTGAGCACAAGGTACTAAGTAAAAAACACAAACACGTAAGTAGGCAAGCACAATATAATGTATGTAAGTGTAAAGAGACAAGTAACCACAAGTAGAGAGTTAGGGTTAGGAATAACCGCAACTCCGGGAGATGAGGATGTATGCCGATGTTCACTTCCTTGGAGGGAAGCTAGTCACCGTTAGAGAGGTGGATGTTACCACGAAGGCACATCAACGCCACGAAGGCTCACCCTATTCTCCCTTTGAGACAACACCACAGAGGCGTTTCTCAACCACTAGTGGTAGACCTTGGGGTGGTCTCCAAACCCTCACAAACTTTTCCGAGGGTAATCACAAAGTTCGATTCCTCTCCGAATGACTCCTACCGCCTAGGAGTCTCCAACCTCCAAGAGTAACAAGAACGATGGGGAAAAGCTCAAAACTTGCTCAAGTCACGAATTCCTTTGGTGCAAAGAAGGGGAAGAAGTGGATCTATCACTTGATTGGAGAACTTCTCTCAAATGCTCCTAGAACACTTGGGAATCTAGGATTTAGTGTGGATGAATGAGAGAGAGAGTGAGGAATGTTCTTGATAGGCTCAAGGTGAATGGTCCACCCTCTCCCGTGGAAGGGAAAGGTATATATATAGGTGGTGGGTAAAAGTGACCGTTTTGGGTACAGGATGGGCCGGACGTCCGGAGAACGTCGGACGTCCGGAGGCACAAATAGGTCCGGATGTCCGACAGTCATCGGACGACCGACCGCTGTGAAAATGTGAGCCACAACCCAGTGTACAGGATACAGACGTCCGAGCAGGGCCGGATATCCGGAGCACGGACGACCGGAGGGTCCGAACATCCGTAAAAATGCTTCTGTTGTGAAAGTGTCGGACATCCGGAGAGTTCCGGACATCCGTAGAAATGCTTCTGTTGTGGAACACGGGACGTCCGGAAGTGGCCGGACATCCGGGCAATCAAGAAGGACCGGACGTCCGTAGAACACCGGACGTCCGAAGGCAAGGTAGAAATAGTAGCTTTTGAGCAAGTTTTTCACTAGATCCATCAATCCCCTCTTAATAGTGCGGGATCCCTATACTCAAGAACAAACCATAAATGAAGTCAACATCTTTTATCTCCATTCTTGAGTTATATGCTTTTTGTCCTTGGTCATGATCCATGCACACGGTCTTTGGAACATAATCCTGAGATATACTTGATAAACATGATTAGTCCCGAGCATATGTGTTGTCATCAACATCAAAATATGATTAAGGGCATGATTGCACTTTCAGTGGTAACGGTAACAAAAGTAAAGACAGCAAAAGTAAAGTTTTTGGTATTTTGTAATGATTGTAACAGTAACAACGGAAAAGTAAATAAACGAGAACCAGTATATGGAAAACTCGTAGGCACCGGATCAATGATGGATAATTATGCCGGATGTGGTTCATCATGTAACAGTCATAACATTGGGTGACACAGAACTAGCTCCAGTTCATCAATGTAATGTAGGCATGTATTCTGTAAATAGTCATACGTGCTTATGGAAAAGAACTTGCATGACATCTTTTGTCCTATCCTCCCGTGGCAGCGGGGTTCTATTGGAAACTAAAGGATATTAAGGCCTCCTTTTAATAGAGAACCGGAACAAAGCATTAGCACATAGTGAATACATGAACTCCTCAAATTATGGTCATCACCGGGAGTGGTCCCGATTATTGTCACTTCGGGGTTGCCGGATCATAACACATAGTAGGTGACTATAGACTTGCAAGATAGGATCAAGAACACACATATATTCATGAAAACATAATAGGTTCAGATCTGAAATCATGGCACTCGGGCCCTAGTGACAAGCATTAAGCATAGCAAAGTCATAGCAACATCAATCTCAGAACATAGTGGATACTAGGGATCAAACCCTAACAAAACTAACTCAATTACATGATAAACCTCATCCAACCCATCACCGTCTAGCAAGCCTACGATGGAATTACTCACGCACGGCGGTGAGCATCATGAAATTGGTGATGGAGGATGGTTGATGATGACGACAGCGACGAATCCCCCTCTCTGGAGCCCCGAACGGACTCCAGATCAGCCCTCCCGAGAGAGATTAGGGCTTGGCGGTGGCTCCGTGTCGTGAAACGTGATGAAACTTTCTCTCTGATTTTTTTCTCCCCGAAAGCCAATATATGGAGTTGGAGTTGGCGTCGAAGGGCATCCAGGGGGCCCACGAGGTAGGGGGGCGTGCCCAGGGGGGAGGGGCACGCCCCCCATCTTTGGCGAGGATTTTTTATTATTTATAAGATATTCCATGGAGTTTCAGGTCATTCCGAGAACTTTTGTTTTCTGCACATAAAACAACATCATGGCAATTCTGCTGAAAACAGCGTCAGTTTGGGTTAGTTCCATTCAAATCATACAAGTTAAGAGTCCACAACAAGGGCAAAAGTGTTTGGAAAAGTAGATACGACAGAGACGTATCAGTCACCCTTGATGAAAGCACTTCTGTGATGCGCGATTTATCGTCATGGAAGTGGACACTTCCTTGGTAATGTCATGGAACACTTCTATGACAACACAGGTATGACTATCTTGATTCTGTCATAAAATCGTCATGGATGTACATGCATGACAAAAAACGCGACCTACTGTGACAAACACATATCATCACGGAAGTGTATGTTTTTTGTAGTGTGATGAAGATGATCACCGCGGCGATGATTCCCCTCCCGATGGCACTCCGGCGCCACCAAGAGAGAGGAGGAGAGGTTCTCCCCCTTGTGCTTCCTCCTCCATGGCCTCCCCCTAGATGGGGAGAGGTTCTCCCTCTGGTCCTTGGCCTTCATGGCGATGATGGCCCCTTCGGGATCCTCTTCCATGGCCTTCGGTGATGATGCCCCCCTCCGGCAGGGTGCCAGAGAGTGCCTAGATTGATTTCTCGTGGCTACAGAGGCTTGCGGCGGCGGAACTTCCGATCTAGGTTATTTTTTGGAGGTTTATGTATTTATAGGAATTTTTGGCGTCAGTCTCACGTCAGGGGGGGTCTCCGACTCGTCCATGAGATAGGGGCCCACGCGCAGGGGGGTGGGCGCGCCCCCCACCCTCGTGGACAACCCGGGACTCTTCTGGCCCAACTCTTTTACTCCATGGGGCTTCTTTTGGTCCATAAAAAATCATCAAAATTTGGCACATCAATTGGACTCCGTTTAGTATTCATTTTCTGTAAAACTCAAAAACAAGGAAAAAAACAGAAACTGGCACTAGGCTCTAGGTTAATAGGTTAGTCCCAAAAATCATATAAAATAGCATATAAATGCATATAAAACATCTACGATGGATAATATAATAGCATGAATACTTCATAAATTATAGATACGTTGGAGATGTATCAGCATCCCCAAGCTTAATTTCTGCTTGTCCTCCAGTAGGTAAATGATAAAAGAAATAATTTATGAAGTGTGAATGCTAGCAGGTGCACAAGTTTGATCAATTATAATTTAAATCACCTTTTCTAGCATCATTATATGTCATAGCTCATCTCATAAAACTTTTCATGATCAAGTAACAAGCTATTCACATGTTAAACTATAGATCATAAACTTTCTTGAAAACTAACAAACAGTGCTCTTAGTCATCAAACAATTGCAATTCATCTTATTTTCAGGAAGGGTCTACGTAAGAGCTTTGATTTAGCAAATCCCACATACTCAACTATCATATAGTATTTCACAATTGCTAACACTCATGTGATATTTGTGGGTTCAAAGTTTTAATCGGACACAGAGAAAGATAGGGGCTTATAGTTTTGCCTCCCAACATTTTACCTCGAGGGTAATGTCAACAATAATACTTTATGAAAACCTACATCCAAGTGGATATGTATATCCGGATCGCTCCAACACAAAGTGCTTGCCAAAGGAAAAAGTGTAAAAAAGGAAAGGTGATGATCACCATGACTCTTGTATAAGGGTAGAAGATAAAAGTAAAAGATATGCCCTTTGCAGAGGGAAGCAGAGGTTGTCATGTGATTTTAAGGTTGGATGCACAAATCTTAATGCAAAAGAACGTCACTTTATATTGCCTCTTGTGGTAGAGACCTTTATTATGCAGTCCGTCACTTTTATTTCTTCCCTATCACAAGTTTATGTAAAGCTTATTTTCTTTGCACTAATGGATCATACATATTTAGAGAGCAATTTTTATTGCATGCACCGATAACAACTTACTTGAAGGATCTTACTCAATCCTTAGGTAGGTATGGTGGACTCTCATGGGAAACTGGTTTAAGGGATGTTTGGAAGCACAAGTAGTATTTCTATTTGGTGCAAAGAATTTGGCTAGCATGAGAGGGAAAGGCAAGCCCAACATGTTGGATGATCCAAGACAATATAATGTTTCGGATATAGGAAAAGATAACCCATTAAGTTGTCTTCCTTGTCCAACATCAACTTTTCATCATGTCATATTTTAATGAGTGCTCACAATTACAAAATATGTCTAAGATAGTATATTTATATGTGAAATCTATCTTCCTTCAATATTCTTTCATGAATTGTTCAAGTGACCAATTTTGCGTTTGCTAACTTTCAATGAGTTTACTACCTATACTTATTATGTGTGAAGTCATTACTCCCCATGTTATAAGAATATGAAACGTATATAAATTCAGATTTATGATATTCAATTCATTCAACCATTTACTCATAGGATATACGTGAAGCACATGAGCAAAGGACAAACTACTCCAAAAGATTAAGTGAAGAACACTGACTAGTCAAATAATTAACTAGCCATGGGAGGATTCTTTTTTTATTCAAGATCTCAGATCCAATGATTTTATTCAAACATCAAGTAAAATTGAAAATACGCTCCAAGCAAAACACATATCATGTGACGAATAAAAATATAGCTCCGAGTAAGGTATACCGATAGTTTTGAAGACGAAAGAGGGGATGCCTTCCGGGGCATCCCCAAGCTTAGGTGCTTGAGTCTTCCTTGAATATTACCTTGGGGTGCCTTGGGCATCCCCAAGCTTAGGGCCTTTCCACTCCTTATTCTCCTCATATCGATATCTCACCCAAGCTTGAAAATTTCAATCACATAAAACTTAACGGAACTTTGTGAGATAGGTTAGTATGATAAAGAGTAAACCATTCACTTTGGTACTGTCAAAGACAAGTTTCATAATTGTTCTCACACAATGCCTATTGTACCATATCAATTCTACAATTTATATTGAGAAATATAAGTCATAGAAACTAGAAAACAAACAAACTATGCAATGAAAACAGAATCTGTTAGAAATAGAACAATATGTAATGATCTGAACAGAAACCATACTTCTGCTATTCCAAAAATTATTAAATAAAGTGGTGGACGTGAGGAATTTGTCTATTAATCATATTCAAAACGAATCAACCTAAAATCACTCTCCAATAAAAAATATCATCTATTCTTATGAGCGCAAAGTTTCTATTTTTTACAGCAAGATTGCAAAGACTTCACCCATGTCTTCCTAAAGGTCTTACTTGGCACTTTATTGAAAAAAGAAGCTATAAAACATGGTTACTACAGTAGATTAATCATGTAAACACAGAAAAACAGTAAGGGTAAATATTGGGTTGTCTCCCAACAAGCGTTAACGTTTAACGCCCCTAGCTTGGCATGATGATCTCAATGATGCTCACATAAAAGATAAGAATCAAAACATAAAGAGAGCATCATGAAGAATATGACTAGCATATTTAAGCCTAACCCACTTCCTATGCATAGGGATTTTGTGATAAAACAACTTATGGGAACAATAATCAACTAGCATAGGAAGGCAAAACAAGCATAACTTCAAAACTTTAAGCACGTAGAGAGGAAACTTGATATTATCGCAACTCCTACAAGCATATATTACTCCCTCATAATAATTTTCAGTAGCATTATGAATGAATTCAACAATATAACCATCACATAAAGCATTCTTTTCATGATCTACAAGCATAGAAATTTTATTACTCTCCAAATAAGCAAAATTCTTCTCATTCGGAATAGTGGGAGTATCATAAGAAACTCAAATACTATAAATTGTTTCCATATTAAAAGAATAAAGTTCAGAAAAGGGTAATCATAATCATGACAAGTTTTATAAATATAATCATCGCTACTTTTTATAGCATACGTATCATCACAATAATTATCATAAGTACCAACTTTGTTCTCATCATAATCGATTGAAACCTCTTCCAAGATAGTGGAATCATCACTAAATAAAGTCATGACCTCTCCAAATCCACTTTCATATTTATCAAAATAAGATTCAACATCCTCCAAAATAGTGGGATCATTACTTCCTAATGTTGACACTCTTCCAAACCCACTTTCATCAATATAATCATCATAAGTAGGAGGCATGCTATCATCATAATAAATTTGCTCATCAAAACTTGGGGGGTAAAAATATCATCTTCATTAAACATAGCATCCCCAAGCTTGGTACAAACATTAATTTCATAAAATATATTCTCAAACATGTCATTCTCATCAAGCATAGCATCCCCAAGCTTGGTCCTTTTATTATCATAAGCATAATCACTCTCATCATTAATAGTATGGATAGCACCAATAGTATAGCAATTATCATCATCACAATGAGTAATGGGAGCAACATAATTTGGGAGGGATACCTTTCTATCTTTGCTTCTCCTTCTTTTCTTTTTCTTCTTCACATCATGTGTGGGTTTAACCTTCTTTTTTGAGCTCCTTATTAATTAGATTGGTTGAATAGAAAGCTCCTCCTCATTACCTGATTCATCATAAAAAATAATAGGAGGATATTGGGAAGTCTCTTCCCTTCCATTAGTATTCTCTTCATCTTATATTTGTTTTCTTTTCTTTATGTAATTGGCAATATAAGGATTTTCAATGCAATTCACCGCACAATACATAAAAATTTCTTCTAGATCAAAATCAAGAACTTTATCAAGGACAAATTATAGAAGATCCTTAGTTATACGTTTCGTTTCTTCATAACCCACAAGCAAACTAAGTTCATTATGATGCGCAAGGGAAATCAAGTCATCACAATTTTTGGACACGATTTGATCATGAAACAATTTGCATTGGAGATTTAAATGATCACGTTCATTGCAAAGTTCACAAGGATGGCAAAGAAATTTTAAATTTTCGGCACAAGCATCTAGCCTCTCTTGCAACCATTTAGTTTCTAAATACTTATGCCTCTTGCAAAATCTATCCTCCCTATTTGGTGTGTACTTGCAAACTCTATGCACTCCACAAAAATTGACATGCTTATAAGAGACATTTTCATCATGACTAGTGCAATCATCATTAGTATTATGGATATTCAAGGAATTCATACTAACAACATTGAAATCATGCTCATCATTCAAATATTTAGTGCCAAACATTCTAATGCATTCTTCTTCTAACATTTTGGCACAATTATCGGAATTCTTATTTTCATGAAAGACATTAAAAAGATGAAGCATATGAGGCACCCTCAATTCCATTTTTTTGTAGTTTTATTTTATAGAATAAACTAGTGATAAAACAAGAAACTAAAAGATTCAATTGCAAGATCTAAAGATGTACCTTCAAGCACTCATCCCCCCCGGCAACGGTGCCAGAAAAGAGCTTGATGTCTAGTACGCAACCTTCTTCTTGTAGACATTTTTGGGCCTCAAAGTGCAGAGGTTTGTAGGACAATAGCAAATTTCTCTCAAGTGGATGACCTAAGGTTTATCAATCCGTGGGAGGCGTAGGATGAAGATGGTCTCTCTCAAACAACCCTGCAACCAAATGACAAAGAGTCGCTTGTGTCACACCCAATACAATGGGAAATTGTATAGGTGCACTAGTCCGGCGAAGAGATGGTGATACAAGTGCAATATGGATGGTAGATATAGGTTTTTGTAATCTGAAAATATAAAAACAGGAAGGTAGCAAGCGATAAAAGTGAGTGAAAACGGTATTGCAATGCTTCAAAACAAGGCCTAGGGTTCATACTTTCACTAGTGCAAGTTCTCTCAACAATAATAACATAATTAGATCATATAAGTATCCCTCAACATGCAACAAAGAGTCACTCCAAAGTCACTAATAGCGGAGAATAAACGAAGAGATTATTGTAGGGTACTAAACCGCCTACATTGGGCTATTCCTATAAGTGTCACAAACATCCCTAGAGTTCATAGTAAAATAACACCATAAGACACACATCAACCAAAACCCTAATGTCACCTAGATACTCCAATGTCACCTCAAGTATCCGCGGGTATGATTATATGATATGCATCACACAATCTCAGATTCATCTATTCAACCAACACAAAGTACTTCAAAGAGTGCCCCAAAGTTTCTATCGGGGAATCAAGACGAAAACGTGTGCCAACCCCTATGCATAAGTTCACAAGGTCACTGAACCCGCAAGTTGATCACCAAAACATACATCAAGTAAATCACGTGAATATCCCATTGTCACCATAGATAAGCACATGCAAGACATGCATCAAGTGTTCTCAAATCCTTAAAGACTCAATCTGATAAGATAACTTCAAAGGGAAAACTCAATTCATTACAAGAGAGTAGAGGGGGAGAAACATCATAAGATCCAACTATAATAGCAAAGCTCACGATACAGCAAGATCGTGCCAAATCAAGAACACGAGAGAGAGAGAGAGAGAGAGAGAGAGAGAGAGAGATCAAACACATAGCTACTGGTACATACCCTCATCCCCGAGGGTGAACTACTCCCTCCTCGTCATGGAGAGCGCCGGGATGATGGAGATGGCCACCGGTGAGGGATCCCCCCTCCGGCAGGGTGCCGGAACAGGGCCCTGATTGGTTTTTGGTGTTTACGGAGGCTTGCAGCGGCGGAACTCCCGATCTAGGTTATTTTCTGGAGGTTTCTGTATTTATAGGAATTTTTGGCGTAGGTCTCACGTCAGGGGGGTCTCCGAGCCATGCACGAGCTAGGGGGCGCGCCCCCACCCTCGTGGGCAGCCCAGGACTCTTCTGGCCCAACTCTTTTACTCTGGGGGCTTCTTTTGGTCCATAAAACATCATCAAAATGTGGCACATCAATTGGACTCCGTTTGGTATTCGTTTTCTGTAAAACTCAAAAACAAGGAAAAAACAGAAACTGGCACTCGGCTCTAGGTTAATAGGTTAGTCCCAAAAATCATATAAAATAGCTTATAAATGCATATAAAACATCCTAGCTGGATAATATATTAGCATGGAACAATAAAAAATTATAGATACGTTGGAGACGTATCGGCTACTACGAGCATTAGTAAGGTACACATCAATAACATGTATATCAAATATACCTTTCACTTTGCCATCCTTCATATCCGCCAAATACTTGGGGCAGTTCCGCTTCCAGTGACCAGACCCTTTGCAGTAGAAGCATTCAGTTTCAGGCTTAGGTCCAGACTTGGGGTTCTTCTCTTGAGCAGAAACTTGCTTGCCGTTCTTCTTGAAGTTCCCCTTCTTTCATTTGCCCTTTTTCTTGAAACTAGTGGTCTTGTTAACCATCAATACTTGATGTTCCTTCTTGATTTCTACCTCCGCAACCTTTAGCATTGCGAAGAGCTCGGGAATCGTCTTGTTCATCCCTTGCATATTATAGTTCATCACGAAGCCTTTATAGCTTGGTGGCAGTGATTGAAGAATTCTGTCAATGACACTATCATGAGGAAGATTAACTCCCAACCGAGTCAAGTGGTTATGGTACCCAGACATTCTGAGAATGTGTTCACTAACAGAACTATTCTCCTCCATTTTACAGCTGTAGAACTTGTTGGAGGCTTCATATCTCTCAAGTCAGGCATTTGCTTGAAATATTAACTTCAACTCTTGGAACATCTCATATGCTCCATGACATTCAAAACGTCTTTGAAGTCCCGATTCTAAGCCGAAAAGCATGGCACACTAAACTATCGAGTAGTCATCAGCTTTGCTCTGCCAGTCATAACGTCCGTAGTTGCTCCTGCAGCAGGCCTTGCACCTAGCGGTGCTTCTAGGACGTAATTCTTCTGTGCAGCAATGAGGATAATCCTCTAGTTATGGACCCAGTCCATGTAATTGCTACCATCATCTTTAAACTTAGCTTCCTCTAGGAACGCATTAAAATGCAAAGGAACGGTAGCACGGGCCATTGATCTACAACAACATAGACATGCAAAAACTATTAGGACTAAGTTCATGATAAATTAAAGTTCAGTTAATCATATTACTTAAGAACTCCCACTTAGATAGACATCCCTCTAGTCATCTAAATGTTCACGTGATCCAAATAAACTAAACCATGTCTGATCATCACGTGAGATGGAGTAGTTTTCGATGGTGAACAGCACTACGTTGGTCATATCTACTATATGATTCACGTTCGACCTTTCGGTCTCAGTGTTCCAAGGCCATATCTGCATATGCTAGGCTCGGCAAGTTTAACCCGAGTATTCTACATGTGCAAAACTGGCTTCCACCCGTTGTATGTGAAAGCTTATCACACCTGATCATCACGTGGTGTCTCGGCACGAAGAACTGTAGCAACGGTGCATACTCAGGTAGAACACTTATACCTCGAAATTTAGTGAGGTATCATCTTATAATGCTACCGCCGTACTAAGCAAAATAATATGCATAAAAGATAAACATCACATGCAATCAAAATATGTGACATGATATGGCCATCATCATCTTGTGCCCATGATCTCCATCACCGAAGCATCGTCATGATCTCCATCATCACCTGCTTGACACCTTGATCTCCATCGTAGAATCATTGTCGTCTCGCCAACTATTGCTTCTACGACTATCGCTACCTCTTAGTGATAAAGTAAAGCAATTACATGGCGATTGCATTTCATACAATAAAGCGACAACCATATGGCTCCTGCCAGTTGCCGATAACTTTGTTACAAAAAATGATCATCTAATACAACAATTTATATCACATCATGTCTTGACCATATCACATCACAACAAGCCCTGCAAAAACAAGTTAGACGTCTTCTACTTTGTTGTTGCAAGTTTTACGTGGCTGCTACTGGCTTCTAGCAAGAACCGTTCTTACCTACGCATCAAAACCACAATGATTTTTCTTCAAGTGTGATGTTTTAATCTTCAACAAGGACCGGCCGTAGTCAAACTCGATTCAACTAAAGTTAGAGAAATAGACACCCTCTAGCCACTTGTGTGCAAAGCACGTCCATAGAACCCGTCTCATGAATGCGGTCATGTAATATCGGTCCAGGCTGCTTCATCCAACAATATCGCCAAATCAAAGTAAGACGTTGGTGGTAAGCAGTATGAATATTATCACCCACAACTCTTTGTGTTCTACTCTTGCATATATCATCTATGCATCGACCTGGCTCTGACACCACTGTTGGGGAACGTAGTAATTTAAAATTTTCCTACGATCATGCAAGATCTATCTAGGAGATGCATAGCAACGAGAGGGGAGAGTATGTCCATGTACCCTCGTAGACCAAAAGCGGAAGCACTATGTTAACGCGGTTGATGTAGTCGAACGTCTTCGTGATCCAACCGATCCAAGTACCGAACATACGACACCTCCGCGTTCAGCACACGTTCAGCTCGATGACTTCCCTCAAACTCTTGATCCAGCAGAGGGTCGAGGGAGAGTTCCGTCAACACGACGGCATGGCGACGGTGATGATGAAGTTACCGGTGCAGGGCTTCATCTAAGCACTACGACGATATGACTGAGGTGTTAAACTGTGGAGGAGGGCACCACACACGGCTAAGAGAAATCTTGATGTGCTTTGGGGTGCCCCTGCCCCCGTATATAAAGGAGGAGAGGGGGAGGCCGGCCGACCCTTGTAGGGCGCGCCAGGAGAGGGGAGTCCTACTAGGACTCCAAGTCCTAGTAGGATTCCACCTGGTGGAAAGGGGGAAGGAAGGAAGAGGGAGTGGGAGAGGGAAAGGGTGGCTGCGCCCCCTCCCCTAGTCCTATTCGGATTCCCCATCGGGGGGCGCCTCCCCTATGTGGGCTGTCCTCTCTCTCCCCTATGGCCCATGATGGCCCATTGCTTCCCCGGGGGGTTCCGATAACCCCTCCGACACTCCTTTTTACCCGGTACCTCTCGGAACTCTTGCGGTGTTCGAATAATGTCGTCCAATATATCAATCTTTATGTCTCGACAATTTCAAGACTCCTCGTCATATCCGTGATCTCATCCGGGACTCCGAACAAACTTCAGTCATCAAATCACATTACTCATAATACAAATCGCCATCGAACGTTAAGTGTGCGGACCCTACGGGTTCGAGAACTATGTAGACATGACCGAGACACATCTCCGATCAATAACCAATAGCGGAACCTGGATGCTCATATTCTTTCCTACATATTCTATGAAGATCTTTATCGGTCAAACCGCACAAGAACATACGTTGTTCTCTTTGTCATCGGTATGTTACTCGTCCGAGATTCGATCGTCGATATCTTCATACCTAGTTCAATCTCATTACCGGCAAGTCTCTTTACTTGTTCCGTAATGCTTCATCCCACAACTAACTCATTAGTCACATTGCCTGCAAGGCTTAGCTCCCTACCACTTTATATGGACGGTGGGTGTCATTTTCAGCTCACCACCTAGCTTGCTATCTATATATGTTTGTTTTGATCGATCACTGACGTTTCTGTCCTGGTGAAATTAAGCGCCATGTATGCACCTAGGCGTATCATGCGAGCAATACTCACAATTTTATTTTATTTTTGCGAGAAAACTATCAATCTATTCATCAACTATTAATATAATACATAGAACACCCGCAAAAAAATATAATACATAGAACACCAGAAATAAGAACTACATATAGGTTCGTAGACCACCGAGCGACGACTACAAGCATTGAAACAAGCTGAACGCTATCATCCAGGTCCGTTGTAATTGCTGTAGTTTTGGGCATCCTTTCACTTCCCTGTGGGGTTGATTCGTGTTGCCGGTGATAGGGTTGGGTTGGAGTAATGCATTGCAATTAATTTTCGTGATGGGTCTAATGATAAAAATTTGGTACGGCGGAACTTGCACATGTTTTCATTTACGGAAGAGTAATTAATTAGGACGGATCAAAGACAGCAGCAGTGATGGATGGATGCCGTGGCGGTCAATTAATAACCGATTAAAAGGGATGAAATTAAGGAGATGCCGATGGATGAATGGTCGGATGAAAAAAATGAATGGTGCAAATGATTCGTGCGGATGCGGGCATGCCCAATTGCCCATCGTCCAGTGGCCTTTGTCTCTGTCTCTCTCGCCGGACAAGCACATCTGAGCTAAAAATATATTAAATAATACAATTTATTTATAATTTTTCAGAATTATTACGCTGATTAAAAAAAAACTAATATATAGTCAGTCATCTGGTGGCCGACTGGATGGCCGATTAGTACCCTATCGACTAATAGCAGGCCGATTAGTACCCTATCTACTAACAGCGGGCCGATTGGGCTCCACTTATGCCCAATCGGCTTGTTGTTACCCGATAGGGTACTAATCGGCTTGCTGTTGGCCGACCGGATCCAGTCTGTCACCAGATGACGGACTATATATTATTTAAGAAAACAATTGGCGTAATATTTTTGATAATTAATAAAAAATGTATTATTTAGAAAAATTAGCCACATCTGACATCTCCGCACCATTTCTGGCTACGTACTTCCATTTATCTGTTTGTGACAGTATCTGACTCTTTTCAGTTAGTATACGTATATACATGGCTGTCTGTTTGCTGCATAGTTCCTTCCCATGCAACGGCCCGGGCAACCAAGCTGATCGATCGAGATGAAACAAAAATAGCTTGTGCTACTGGTTACCCGACTGTCTGTCACGAGAGTGACACCTACATATATGCTTGCATATATTGTATACGGTTGGTGTTCTTTCATTTTCTTCCACGAGCAAATTGAGTTGAGTGATGTGACTTATCAATGATACGCGCGGCACGGTCTTTTTTTAATGCGGTACAAACACACATGCTCACAAGCAGCGGTGCCAGAAATGTTGTCTTGTGTAGTCAATTTAAAATTGTGTAGTTAAATATATAAATTTATACAAATTTGTTTCAATATTTGTACATTTATATGCTAGTTTGAGCAAAAAGGTGGATAGTCAATTGACTATCCAGCTTGTACGTGGCTTAAATACGCACATGCACTCACATACACTCACTCCTATAAAGGCATGCATGCATACATATCCCTATGAATACCTCGGATATACAGAGATGGCCAACATTTTGACCCTGGTAGCTGGTTCCAGCACAAGAAATGTAACAATCTGAGCTACACTCAGTTTGCAAGATATGATCTTTTATAATTATGAGAGCACTCACAGTCAAATCATCAACTCTTAACTTGTTGGTACTAGTAGATTTTTAGAGATAACTACCACAATGCATAGTTTCTTAAGTGTTGTACCTAAATGATGTGCACTTAATCAGTTTATTAAGTGTTGTATCATATGACTCCCGCTTTGTTTCTTAAGTGTTCTATCTAAATGATGTTACGTTTAATTTGTTTGTTTATAAATAATGTAAGTGCATCTCAAGATTGTGGTATAGTTGTGGAAAGAAGGGTGCTAGCATGAAAAGGCTTTGGGAAAAACACACATCTTAGGTGATCAGCTTGTATGGGGAGTCACACATATTAGAGCGTTAATTACGTCATGTGAAGAGACCGCCAAGAGATGTATCTCCACAAACCTACGGTTACCCTCTCTTTCTTCCGTAATTGATGTGTCACGTCACCATTTTACCTATGAACCCGAGGCAAGCAGAATTGAAAGTGCGCTGGCCAATCGAGACAACAGTGATACCGACCATGGGAGGGAAGGAGTCAATAAGCTACATGGAGGCAAATAATTCATGCATACCCACCATGGTACTGTTGCCATGATGATGGGTACGTACACAGTGAATTGATGAGCGCTCTCTCTTGCTCTATCTATCTATCTACGTGGCTTTCTTAATTTCAACTGCACACTTTAACTGGCTCGTGACTATTTTTCGTGGTACAAGTTCCACGGTTTCCAAAATTATGTTTAGAAAAAGTTGAAATTGTTGTGAATTCATGCGTGGATTATTTTTTTGAAATCGACTGAAATTATGTTTCAAATATTATAAAAAATTGTTGATATATTACAAATATGTGTTGAAATGTGAGATGGTCGTAGAGCCCATATGACAATTTCAGATTTAATCTCTAAGGGCCCATGTAGGTGGCATGACAAGGTGGTGGGAAGTTTAGTCCCACCATGCTAGTGGAAGGAAAGTTGGAGTGGTTTATAAGGGTGGCTCTTCTACATGATATTGGAGCTTGAGAAGAGAAGAGGCCCTCGCGCACTCCTCCTCCGTCACCCGCCGCGGCGCGGCCCGCGCCGCGCCGCGGGTTTGCCAGTCACTAACGGAGAGGTTCTGACAGCAGGGCCACGATCTGAGACCTCGGATCGTGGGCTGTCACGGACTCGGACTTGGGTCAAGCCCACGTCTCTCCACGCGGCTACGTCTATATAAGTGTGTTGTGTCCCCTAACCCTAGCCGCCACGATCAGATCACATCTGCTCCACGCGAACCGCCCACCTTCGTTCCTTTGCTGCTGCTGCCGCCGGTGACTCCATCCCGTCCGCCGCGTACACGGTCGACGGGAGAGCAGGTCTCCGAAACTCCGTCTCTCTGGATTCCCTCATGGCTAACGGGACATGGGAGATCACTGAGCGTCCCTATGGTTGCAAACCATTGTGATGTAAGTGGGTGTTCAAGAAAAAGCTTAGGCCCGATGGTACGATTGAAAAGTACAAAGCTAGGCTTGTGGCCAAGGGCTATGACCAGAAAGAAGAGGAAGATTTCTTCGATACTTATTCACCTATGGCTAGACTGACCACCACTCGAGTATTACTCTCGTTGGCGGCCTCACATGGTCTTTTCGTCCATCAAATGGATGTTAAGACGGTTTTTCTGAATGGAGAGCTAAATAAGGAAATCTACATGCAACAGCCAGATGGCTTTGTGATAGATGGTCAGGAAAGGAAGGTGTGTAAGTTGCCGACATCTTTATATGGCCTGAAACAAGCACCTAAGCAATGGCATGATAAGTTCAATACAACTCTGACATTTGTTGGTTTCGTTGTTAATGAGGCTGACAAATGTGTATACTGTCGCCATGGTGGGGGCGAAGGAGTTATACTGTGCTTGTATGTTGATAACATACTGATATTCGGAACAAACCTCAAAGTCATTGAGGAGGTCAAATCGTTTCTATCTCAGAACTTTGAGATGAAAGACCTTGGTGTGGCTGATGTTATCTTGAACATCAAGCTATTGAGACATAATGAGGGTGGGATCACACTTCTGCAATCCCATTATGTTGAGAAGGTGTTGAGCCGTTTTGGATATTCGGACTACACACCATCTCAAACACCATATGATCCTAGCGTGTTGATTCGAAAGTCCAAAGGCATGGCTAAAGATCAATTGAGATACTCTCATATCATTGGTTCACTGATGTACCTAGCGAGCGCAACGAGGCCTGGCATCGCGTTTGCTGTGAGCAAACTGAGCCGATTTGTTTCCAAACCGGGTGATGTACATTGGCATGCTGTTGAAAGAGTTATGCGCTATCTGAAAGGTACTATGAACTATGGACTTCACTATACCGGAGACCTGTCGGTACTTGAAGGGTATAGCGATGCGAATTGGATCTCTGATGCTGATGAGCTGAAGGCCACAACTGGGTATATGTTTACTCTTGGAGGTGGCGCTGTTTCCTGGAAGTCTTGCAAACAAATGATCTTAACGAGATCGACAATGGAAGCAGAATTAACAGCATTAGACACTTCTGGTGTTGAAGCAGGATGGCTTCGAGATCTTTTGATGGACTTGCCATTGGTTGATAAACTGGTTCCAGCTATCCTTATGAACTATGATAATCGAACTGTCGTCACCAAGGTGAAGAGTTCAAAGGACAACATGAAGTCCAACAAACACATAAGAATGAGATTAAAAGATGTCAGAAAATTAAGAAACTCCGGGGTGATAGCGTCGGACTATGTCCATACGGCTAAGAATCTGGCAGATCCCTTTATGAAAGGGCTATCGCGTGTAGTGATAGATAGTGCATCGAGGGAGATGGTTATGAGACCCACATGAGTTGCCATGGTGGTAACCCAACCTATGTGATCGGAGATCCCGTGAAGTAGGACCTGGGAAAACAAGCTAGTGGTGAACTGAGGAGAGTAACTTTACTAACCCACTCCGTTGGAGATGCAATACTCTCGAAAACTGTATGGAAGGATGACTACTGTCTTAATGTGTTCCAAGGCTTATATATATAAGAAAGATGCTATCCTACAGAGCGATCTTTGGAGGAACACACCTATGTGAGCCCGACTGCTAGTCACAGTCTATGAGATTGGGGTGATCTCTAGTAAGCTCATGAATAGACCAGGAGTGTGACTTATATGCTCCACCCGAGGGGTCAACCTTCGGCAACCCAGTACTATTAAGACATGTGGTGAAACTTCTTTACGCCAAACTGACAATTCAAGGCATAGTCCATTGTTCAGTTGTGAAGGAGTGTAGCTACTTGATCTAGGTGAAGCTCAACCTTAACAGGTCTTCACTGAAACACTAGTATATCAAAACAACGTTTGGAACAAAGGACAAAGTGGGCCCCTGAGATCTGGTGGGGGATTGTTGAAATGTGAGATGGGCCTAGAGCCCATATGACAATTTCAGATTTAATCTCTAAGGGCCCATGTAGGTGGCATGACAAGGTGGTGGGAAGTTTAGTCCCACCATGCTAGTGGAAGGAAAGTTGGAGTGGTTTATAAGGGTGGCTCTTCTACATGCTATTGGAGCTTGAGAAGAGAAGAGGCCCTCGCGTGCTCCTCCTTCGCCGCCCGCCTCGCCACGCCTCGCCTCGTCACGACGCGCCGCTGAAAGTACATGTAGTCCCCATGTGGGGTTTTGGTAATTAAATGACAATCCTAATGGACAAATGTTTGCACTGAGATATACATTTGAAGGAAAGTTCCATTTGCAATGCATGAAGAATATTGGATGAATTGGTGGATGAAATCCATCAACATCTATATATGCATTGAGACTTGATAATGAATGACAATTCCTATGAAGAAACAATGACATCAAGTTATATAGGAAGGTTTGTTCCATGGGTGATGCAAGAAGGATATTGAATGGATTCGGAATGAATGCCATATACATGTAGTTGTGCATCAAGATTAATCATGGAGCAAAGATTAAGGTTGACCAAGATGAAGATCGAAAATTGAATTCAAAGATGGTCAACACACAAGCGCAAATCATGTGCCACGTGAGATCTTTTGGTATGGTCAAAATTTGTCAATTGCGCTTTGTGTACTAACCCATACTATGTGTTGCCTATGTTTTTGAGAGGAGATTCTCATGGGCTCGCATCGAGAGAGATATTTAAAGTGTCTATGAGAGGATGACATCAAGTGTTGATGATCATGGTTGACAAGGGCAAGTTCAAGATAACTATCCCGAAGGATTACATGCTTGAAGCTTGTGGATGATCACATGATGGACACATGAAGATAAATACAAAGCAAAGCTTCCCACATTGTGTATGGGGGAGCTACTTGAAGACTTCACCAATGTCTTGCCATTCAACTTGATCCAAGAAGAAACTTCAACTTCAAGCTCAAGTGAAAGGCTCGAGTCAAAGGTATTAGTTCCTTCGACGTTAGTGTTGTGGAGTGATGAACACCGAAAGAACACATACACTCAAGAATGGATTATTGATAGCTATGTAGTGTAGACCTTTTATGATTCTTGAGTTATAGGGATCCCGCACTATTAAGAGGGGATCAAAGGGGTTCGTGATAGATTTGCTCAAGTCAACATCTTCTCTACACAATTCCACTCATATCCTATATACCAAAGAAAATCCAAAGCCAAATAGGTTACCCAAATACATGATAAAACCTTTGCATATTTTGCATCCTCCATTTTGGTTCATCTTGGGTGGTTCTCTATGTGAGGACCTGGGTTTTTTTCATAGCTTCAAAACGAGCCCAAGATCATCAAAATCGGAGTCCGGATGTAAAAGTTGTGCCTGTTTCAGTTTCTAGGCTGCAGCAGTTTGGTTTGGCCGGATCATCCGGGTCCTCTCCCATATCATCCGGGCTTTGCCCGGATCATTCGGGTTATTCGTAAAATTCATCACAGAAGCTTATTCCGCTAGTCGGATCATCCGGTTACCCACCCGGATCATCCGGGAATTGCCCGGATCATTCGGCTATGTCCCCGGACATCCGGGTATCTACTTCACCACATTGTATATTGACCTTCCCGGATCATCCGGGCATTGCCCGGATCATCCGGGTATACGTCCAGATCATCCGAGCAGGTCAACAACTGCGGGAAACGGCTCTATTTTCTTTGGGGGTATAAATATCCCTCTCCCACTCCGGGGGAGGGTTGAGCACTTCATCCCAAATCGTCCCAAGAACACAAGTGGCTCCCTCTCACTTCTTCTACACCAAATCTTAGATCCCGGAGAGATTAGTGAGTGTTCTTGAGAGTTGTTCCAATCAAAAGATAGATCCTCTCCCTCTCCCTCTTGTGACCAAAGCAATTCGTGATTTGAGCAAGTCTTGAGCATTTCCCCCTTGATCTTGTTACTCTTGGAGGTTGGAGACTCCTAGGCGGTAGGAGTGCTCCGGTGAGGAATCAACTTGTGATTTGTCCCCCGGAAAGTTTGTGAAGGTTTGGAGGACGCCTCAAGGTCTACCACTAGTGGTTGAGAATCGCCTTCGTGGTGATATCTCAAGGAGAATAGGGTGAGCCTTCGTGGCGTTGGTGTGCCTTCGTGGTAACATCCACCTCTCTAACGGTGACTAGCTTCCCTCCAAGGAAGTGAACATCGGGATACATCCTCGTCTCCGTGTCTTCGGTTAATTCTAACCCTAGCCACTACTTGTGGTTTACTTTGGTCTCTTGACCTTGCATTCACTATATCTTGTTGTCCTCATTATATTGTGTTGGTTACCATATCGTAGAGATTATCTAGGCCAACACTTTATAGTCCGCAATTCATACTTGCTACTATTGTTCTATCGTGTGCTTAGTGTGAATTGCTAGATTGTAACATTCATTTCCATATCTTGTGACATAACTTGTGTAAGCCTGTATTGCTTACTTGTGGTTGTGTGTATTATTCATTTATATATCTTGTGATATACATTGAGTAAGTTTGTGTAACTTACTTGTGCTTACTCATATCCTCGTTGTTCTCATCTTGTTTATCCTAAGTTGTTGGTGCACTTAGTTAGCCTGGTATATTTAGGATTTGTGCTTGAAAAGTATCCTCTTAGTTTATTTCTGCATTAGGATATAGCCAAATCCGTATAAGATTTTAAAACGCCTATTCACCCCCCTCTAGGCGACATCGTGGTCCTTTCAATTGGTATCAGAGCTAGGTCTCTCCTTATTAGGCTTAACCGCCTAGAGAGTAACGATGTCGACTAGTGAACTAGTGCACGATGACACATTTTGTTTTAATGGCAGAAATTACATTATGTGGAGATTACGCATGCTTTGTCACTTTCGGGCCATGGGTCCAAATGCTTTGCGGATTGTGGTTGTAGGGAATTCAAATCTAAAGGATGGACAATCTTCATCACTTGATGATATGCATCTTGATTGTGAAGCTTTAAGTTTCATTCACCAAGCTATAACCTTCGAGGTGTTCAAGTCAATCTCGTCTTGTTTGTTGGCTCATGATGCTTGGACCAAAATTGAAGATATATATGGTGGGTCCAATCTTCATAAAGACAATATTCTTTTTGGGGAGTTAATGGAGGAGTTCTCCACATTTTTAAATCATGAAGAGCTCTCTATTGCTTCCACCTCCGATTACTTGCATACCCCAACATCTTTCACTTCACCAACATGTGGCATACCACAAGGTAATGACATGGTGAGTGAAGAAATATCCTGTAATGATGGTGTTAAGCTCATTTGTGATGATATGCTTGATCTCCCATGTTGCCATGATAGAAATATCGTGATTCCCTCTAGTTCTATTTGTGAAACTAACCATGTAGAGGAAATCAAGAAAAATGAGGCATGCTTGGTTGATGAAGAACCCTCTTATCCAAAAGAATCATCATCAACCCCTTGCGTTCACATGTGCCTCATGGCAAGAGGTAATGACGAGGTATCATCTTCTCTTAATGACAATGATGATAGTTGTAATGAGGAAGATGATGAAGTCTTGACCCAAAATCTCTATGAGATTGGGAAAACTCTTCGTAGAGCTAAAAATAACACTTATAAAAGGTTCCAAGATGTTCTTGCTTGCTTTCAAAAACGCAATGACTTATTTCTTTACGAGCAAGCAAAAAGTGAACAACTTGAACATGAACTTGCTATGGCTCATCAATGTCTTAGTGACTTGAGGTCTTTAAAAGAAGAGATTGAAGTTACACATTGTAAACTTAAAGAGGATTTTGAGCCCCTTGACCTTGACTACAAGAAGGTCAAAGGAGAGCTCATCAAACTCTCTAAGTCTCATGAGGAACTTCAAGCTACTCATGCGGAGTCCCTAGCTTCTACATGCTCCTCTCATATTGATAATGATGCATGTGCTACTAACTCTATCTTGTGTGAAGCATCGATATTAAAAGAAAATGTTGACCTAAGGACTAAACTTGATTTGCTAACTAGCAACTATGGGAAATTGGAAGAAAGTTATGAAAAGCTCTCGGGCACTCATGAGGATCTTATAATCTCTCATGATGGGCTAAAGTTAGCTCATGAGGCTATGTGGACCAAGGTAAAATCGTGTGAGTCTCATGTGGATATTAGCACATCTTCTACTCGAAATGCCTTATTGCCATGTGCTAGTCCTTGCAATTCCTCTCTACATGATATTGGTACATCTTGTGATGAATTGCTCACCATGCCTTGTTGCTCTAACAATGAAGTTTCTACTTCCTCTAGTTCTTTTGTTAATACTAACCTTGTAGAGGAAAATAAAGAGCTCAAGGCCCAAGTCACCAGTTTGAAGAAAGACTTGGAAAAATATTGTGATAATATCTTGAGTGTGCAAAAGGACCCTCAAGACAAAATTGGACTTGATTTCATCTCCAACAAGAAGAAGTCCAAGAACAAGAAGAAGGGACGAGATCAAGTCAAGAATTCGGCCAACATTATTTGCTTCAAGTGCAAGAATGTTGGACACCATGTGAGATCTTGTCCATTGAAGAAGAAGGCTTCAAGTGTGAAGCATCAAGGGAAGTGGCCTCAAGTTCAATATCAAGATAATGAAAGGCCTCTTCCCATGCCTAACCAAGATAATGCTCTCCAAGTTGAAAAGGTAAAGAAGAAGAGAAAGGGGAGCATATGTTGCTATATTTGCCATAAGAAGGGACACATAGATTCATCTTGTTCCAACGGTAACATATCTAAGCCTCCTATAGTCAATAATCATTATTCTCTAAAGAAGGATATTGTTGGCAATGTGTTTGCCAAGTTTGTGGGTTCCCAGAGAAGTTTGAAAGTGGACAAGACCATTTGGGTTGCCAAGCCTATTGTTACTAACTTCTTAGGACCCAACTTGGTTGGGGACCATCAAGCACAAACTTGATCAATAGGTGTGTGGAGGGCATTGGAGACTTGGCTACTTCATGAAGAAAAACTATTTTCACCATATGTTATGGTTAATGCCAAGTAAAGTGGATTATCATCATATCTATCAATACAATGCTCCTCTTTGCGGTAACTTGTACTTGCATTGTTTACATTGAAAGTTACTGTGTCCCTTGCATGTTTAGGTTTTGTACCTAGCATGTGCTTTTAGAGTTGTGCTTCCTAGTATGCTTGATTTGTGTTATCTAGCATGTGTAGGTCACAATGCACTTCATATATTTGTGCGTGTGTGGCTTCAAGCCTTTATTGCTTCATTAGTTGAATCTTCATTGGTGTTTTTGAGATATTAATGGATCATCACATTATGGGGGAGTGCTATGATTTACGCATATCACAAACCTTAAATATGTATATATGTAGGATACCACCTAGTATTGTTAGTGCAATATTATCTAGTTACTATGTGGTATGTAAAGTTCATTTGAAACTCAAATCCTCATCCATTAATTATCCTTAGTTGGGTTTCATTTGCCTCTTATGGATAATACATGGATTATCACATTATGGGGGAGTGATATACTTTGTACATATCACTTCTCGTGTGAACATTAACAATAGAGGTTTGCCAGTTTGCCACTTAGAATTTATATTTGAGATTATCTTATATCTCTGTGGCATGCAATGCTTTGTTTGAGTATGGTATTCTTGTGCGGTTTTGCCCATGGTTATCTTAAAAAAAATCATATTTGGAAAATCATTTGAATAGATCCATTCTAATTGTTGCTTTGCATGATGATCTATCTAATTGGAATGTTAATAATATGCTATCCAAGCATTGTGTTTATTTCTAAACTCTCATGTTATGCTTGTGTTAGTATATATCATCATGTACTTATTTGGTTTCTACACCAAATGTCAAATTGAAACACCATTTTGTTCGAGTTCATCTTATTAGTTTGTATGGAGTTATGGTAGTTTGTTATCTCATTGTTTATAGTGTCCTATATCTACTTGAGTGAGAAATTCCCATGAGTATGTGTGCAATGCATATCTTATATGCTCATTATTTTTCCTTGGTTCATATGTTGAACTTTGTGTGCTATCATATGTTGATTTGTCACTTTGAGCCATTTTGGACAACATGAATGACTAGTGATGTTATTGGAAGTATTAACGGTTATGTGTTCATTTGTCCAATTTGTATCTCCCTGGATTTTGGGAGGCTTGTGCATGTGTATTTACTATGTGTAAATTCGCATGCCTTGTTTGCTTTATTTGATCCAATATATATATGGTAAATCCATCAAATTCTTAATAGCTAAGATGTGCATGATATTCAAATTCATATCGATATGCACATATTTAAGTGATGATACCCTATGTTTTGTACTTATGCTAACTACTTTGGACCCAATAAGTTTGGGGACCATATTGTACTTAAATTGTTTTAGGTACATTTGAGAAGCATTGGGTGCTTGGCTTATTCATGAAAGTGGTGGCACTATGAGGAAATTAGAGCCAAGCTCGAACCATTACCTACTACATCATTCCAATGCTATCACGGTAACAAGTATCTACTTCATGCATACACTTCTTGCATTCAACCTTGTGTAGGTTGCATCATGGCATGAATTTCTTGACTCGTTCCTGTGATACTTGTTTCCTTTCTCAAAGCATCCCAACAATGATCTCTTGTTGCTAGTTGTGATGTCTTTGATGGTTGTGTGTTTGGAGTTCATTAATATACAATAAGATTATATTAAGCCATGTGCCATGCTTTCAAGCAAAGATCTCATTGGTATATTTTATGACTCCCGTTTTGATATCTTATTCCTTCCTTTTGTAACTATTTTATGTGTACATCCTTCTTTGTGGATATCATCTACCTAGTATCTTATACACGTGAGAGAAGTTACATCTCTAGTTGATATCCCTATTCTTTCATGTCCACCATTTCATTCACTTTTTATATCTTTTTGGTGGCTCCATGGAAGCATTTGTTGAATGAGTGCATGTCTTACCTCTTTCCATCTTAGTGCACTCATGTTTGGTGAAGATTGTTGTCCTCATGCTTGTCTTGACAAGCCTATTATTTCCTATCTTCATCATGGGTTGTCACAAGCTTTGATTTTTAGTTTGCTATTAGTGAGCTTGTGAACCCATTTTCTTGATGTGTGTGTGACCTTCTTAACTTCATGTGTGTGGGAAGGACATGTCTTGCACCTTGTATCTCATTTACTCAAGGCTATGTTGATGCTTAATTCTCATCCTTATACTAGTCTTCTCAAGTGCTTTGACGTGTCTCACACACATCATTTTGGTTGTGCCTATTCTTAGGTTGTCTCATGTACATGTTGCTCAACCATATGTTTGTTGCAAATGCTAGGCTTCTTCTCTTATCTATGTTTGCTTGCAATTGTTGTGTGTTCCTATTGATTTTGGGGGAGTGATGATCCTATTTTGTGCACTTGTATCCAAATAAAAAAAATCAATTGTGCACAAATCATGGGGAGCTTCTCTATTTTCCTTAGAACACTCCTTTACCCAAATCGTAATATTCTTTTATTCTTTTGGCTCATCGGATCTTTTGATTGCTTGCTTCACTTTGTGTTATGCAAATGAGATCAATTTGTGCCATGTGCTTTGTGCCATGTGCCTTGCTATTATGACTAGGCTCAAGTTGTATAATAGTGGATTCACTTGTGGATATCATGTTCTTATCAATTGCAACCTTTCTTTTTGTGTATACGAGTTTCTTTGTGGATACATATCATGATTATTATAGGCCACTTAGAAATTTTTATACATGAAAAAGTTCATATCTTCGTATCTGGTTGCATTCTATAGATTTCGAGCTCCTTTAATTGTTCATCATTGAATATGTGCATTTGTTTTCACTCACATTTTGTTATATGCACACATCAAGGAGGAACTCATACTATATTGGTCTGCTAGATGTTTTGTCTTCCATTTTGGCATTTGTTGCCAATGGGGGAGAAGTTTAGAGGGTTTAAGATAAATATCTTTTCTAGTTCTTATTGTCACTCATGCATATCTACCCTTGTTATATATTCTTATTGCATGGATGAGTCTTGTATATAGAGAAATATTCTCCTAGTTTATGTCAACCAATATACGCAATGACATTCAAAGTTCATTCACAAATTCATATATTATGGGGGAGTTTGCTCTATATACTATGGGTGTACTATCATCAAATGCTTGTGTAGTGTATTGATGATACTACAACCATCCCAAGTATAAAATTTATCCTTGGATAAATTTCATGCTTGTTTAAAAATTCATTATATAAACCCTCTTGTTGAGATTGTCATCAATTACCAAAATGGGGGAGATTGAAAGTACATGTAGTCCCCATGTGTGGTTTTGGTAATTAAATGACAATCCTAATGGACAAATGTTTGCACTGAGATATACATTTGAAGGAAAGTTCCATTTGCAATGCATGAAGAATATTGGATGAATTGGTGGATGAAATCCATCAACATCTATATATGCATTGAGACTTGATAATGAATGACAATTCCTATGAAGAAACAATGACATCAAGTTATATAGGAAGGTTTGTTCCATGGGTGATGCAAGAAGGATATTGAATGGATTCGGAATGAATGCCATATACATGTAGTTGTGCATCAAGATTAATCATGGAGCAAAGATTAAGGTTGACCAAGATGAAGATCGAAGATTGAATTCAAAGATGGTCAACACACAAGCGCAAATCATGTGCCACGTGAGATCTTGTGGTATGGTCAGAATTTGTCAATTGCGCTTTGTGTACTAACCCATACTATGTGTTGCCTATGTTTTTGAGAGGAGATTCTCATGGGCTCGCATCGAGAGAGATATTTCAAGTGTCTATGAGAGGATGACATCAAGTGTTGATGATCATGGTTGACAAGGGCAAGTTCAAGATAACTATCCCGAAGGATTACATGCCTGAAGCTTGTGGATGATCACATGATGGACACATGAAGATAAATACAAAGCAAAGCTTCCCACATTGTGTATGGGGGAGCTACTTGAAGGCTTCACCAATGTCTTGCCATTCAACTTGATCCAAGAAGAAACTTCAACTTCAAGCTCAAGTGAAAGGCTCGAGTCAAAGGTATTAGTTCCTTCGACGTTAGTGTTGTGGAGTGATGAACACCGAAAGAACACATACACTCAAGAATGGATTATTGATAGCTATGTAGTGTAGACCTTTTATGATTCTTGAGTTATAGGGATCCCGCACTATTAAGAGGGGATCAAAGGGGTTCGTGATAGATTTGCTCAAGTCAACATCTTCTCTACACAATTCCACTCATATCCTATATGCCAAAGAAAATCCAAAGCCAAATAGGTTACCCAAATACATGATAAAACCTTTGCATATTTTGCATCCTCTATTTTGGTTCATCTTGGGTGGTTCTCTATGTGAGGACCTGGGTTTTTTTCATAGCTTCAAAACGAGCCCAAGATCATCAAAATCGGAGTCCGGATGTAAAAGTTGTGCCTGTTTCAGTTTCTAGGCTGCAGCAGTTTGGTTTGGCCGGATCATCCGGGTCCTCTCCCATATCATCCGGGCTTTGCTCGGATCATCCGGGTTATTCGTAAAATTCATCACAGAAGCTTATTCCGCTAGCCGGATCATCCGGTTACCCACCCGGATCATCCGGGAATTGCCCGGATCATTCGGCTATGTCCCCGGACATCCGGGTATCTACTTCACCACATTGTATATTGACCTTCCCGGATCATCCGGGCATTGCCCGGATCATCCGGGTATACGTCCAGATCATCCGGGCAGGTCAACAACTGCGGGAAACGGCTCTATTTTCTTTGGGGTTATAAATATCCCTCTCCCACTCCGGGGGAGGGTTGAGCACTTCATCCCAAATCGTCCTAAGAACACAAGTGGCTCCCTCTCACTTCTCCTACACCAAATCTTAGATCCCGGAGAGATTAGTGAGTGTTCTTGAGAGTTGTTCCAATCAAAAGATAGATCCTCTCCCTCTCCCTCTTGTGACCAAAGCAATTCGTGATTTGAGCAAGTCTTGAGCATTTCCCCCTTGATCTTGTTACTCTTGGAGGTTGGAGACTCCTAGGCGGTAGGAGTGCTCCGGTGAGGAATCAACTTGGGATTTGTCCCCCGGAAAGTTTGTGAAGGTTTGGAGGCCGCCTCAAGGTCTACCACTAGTGGTTGAGAATCGCCTTCGTGGTGATATCTCAAGGAGAATAGGGTGAGCCTTCGTGGCGTTGGTGTGCCTTCGTGGTAACATCCACCTCTCTAACGGTGACTAGCTTCCCTCCAAGGAAGTGAACATCGGGATACATCCTCGTCTCCGTGTCTTCGGTTAATTCTAACCCTAGCCACTACTTGTGGTTTACTTTGGTCTCTTGACCTTGCATTCACTATATCTTGTTGTCCTCATTATATTGTGTTGGTTACCATATCGTAGAGATTATCTAGGCCAACACTTTATAGTCCGCAATTCATACTTGCTACTATTGTTCTATCGTGTGCTTAGTGTGAATTGCTAGCTTGTAACATTCATTTCCATATCTTGTGACATAACTTGTGTAAGCCTGTATTGCTTACTTGTGGTTGTGCGTATTATTCATTTATATATCTTGTGATATACATTGAGTAAGTTTGTGTAACTTACTTGTGCTTACTCATATCCTCGTTGTTCTCATCTTGTTTATCCTAAGTTGTTGGTGCACTTAGTTAGCCTGGTATATTTAGGATTTGTGCTTGAAAAGTATCCTCTTAGTTTATTTCCGCATTAGGATATAGCCAAATCCGTATAAGATTTTAAAACGCCTATTCACCCCCCCTCTAGGCGACATCGTGGTCCTTTCAGTCGCGGGTTGTGGGAATGAGCCGAGCCGAGCTCACACCTATACGGTTATTTTTGCCAGTCACTAACGGAGAGGTTCTGACAGCAGGGCCACGATCTGAGACGTCGGATCGTGGGCAGTCACGGACTCGGACGCGGGTCAAGCCCATGTCTCTCCACGCGGCTGTGTCTATATAAGTGTGTTGTGTCCCCTAACCCTAGCTGCCACGATCAAATCACATCTGCTCCACGCGAACCGCCCACCTTCATTCCTTTGCTGCTGTTTCCACCGGTGACTTTGCTGCTGTTGCCACCGGTGACTCCATCCCGTCCGCCGCGTACATGGTCGACGGGAGAACAGGTCTCCGAAACTCCGTCTCTCTGGTTCATGTACGAGAGAGAGATGAATAGGTTTTTGGGAAGCGACTACGCGACTGCTCGCCTCCGATCCACTACTTCCTCTATGTCTGCGTCGTCTCCGTCATCACCATGTCTAGCGATGCCGAACGCGCCGTTGCCGAGAAGACCGAGGCCGACAAGAAGGCTGCCGAGGACGCTTCTGCTGCTGCCACCTCGGCGGCGGCTTCTGCATGGCCTACTAGAGGGTATACCGCGTTTATCCCTCTCCTGATAATTTCTGTATTAGCAGTGCTAGCATCATGTGTAGATTTGTCTACTATTTGTGTAGTACGTGCTTGTTTAGATCAGTACCAGCATGTTGTTAGTTCTGTCAATGCCATGCTAGTTATCTACTTATGGATTAAATTAGTCGAAAAATTGCATGTTTTCTTAGCAATCCAAAAACCTATTATGTGTAGGAATTTTTCGGCAAGTGGCTTTGCCGTAGCACTGAAACCGGATAAGTTTACCGGTACCTATTTTAAGCGTTGGCAGACAAAGACCACTTTATGGCTCACGGCTATGAACGTGTTCTGGGTCACCGGTGTGTCCACGAGAACGATTGCTCCTGAACAGGAGAAGGCGTTCAGGGAGGCAACCACTGTGTTTCTCGGAGCAGTTCTTAGCGTGGTCGGAGATAAACTGGTTGACGCATATTTACATGTGCATGTTGCCAAGGACTTGTGGGAGGCGCTAGAATCTAAGTTTGGGGCCGCTGATGCAGGGAGCGAGATGTATATTATAGAGCAGTTCCACGATTACAAGATGGTTGAGAACCGTCCTGTACTGGAGCAGGCTCATGAGATAATATGCATTGTTAAGGAGCTTGAGCTTCTGAAGTGCGAGTTACCGGGCAAGTTTGTCGCGGGCTGCATAATCGCTAAGCTCCCCAGTTCCTGGAGGAACTTTTCCACCACTCTGAAACATCAGAGGCGTGAATTCTCTGTGGAGGATGTCATTGGCCATCTGAGTGTTGAGCAGAATTCGAGGGCAAAGGACTCGCACGGAAAAGGGGCCAAAGGGACTTCTGTTGCCAACATAGTGAACCAGAGGAACTTCAACTCCCACAAGTTCAAGGGAAAGAATGGTGTCCAACAGAATACCGGCTTCAAGAAGAAGGGTAAGAAGACCTTCAAGAATAACAAGAAGGATGAGGGCTGCTTTACTTGTGGTTTGGCTGAACATTGGGCCAACAAATGCCCAAACAAGTTTAAGAAGTCAGGACAGGACTCCAAATCTGTCAACATGATTGTGGGCAACAATGAGAATGGTGCATCTGGGTACGGTAATTTATTTACTGTTTTTTCAGTGTTTCAGCCTACCGATTGGTGGGTGGATACAGGTGCAGGCTATATTGACGGCATGTCATGTCCTGAATAAAGTTCCAACAAAGGATAATGAGATCACTCCCTATGAGAAATGGGCAAAGAGAAGGACAACACTCTCGTACTTGCGTACTTGGGGCTGTTTGGCGAAAGTTAACGTGCCGATCCCCAAAAAGCATAAGCTTTGACCCAAGACCGTGGACTATGTTAATTTGGGCTACGCTAAGAACAGTGTTGGCTATAGATTCCTAGTAGTGAAATCTGAGGTACCTGACCAGAAGGTCGGTACAATTATGGAGTCTAAGGATGCTACATTCTTTGAGGATATTTTTCCTATGAGAGATATGCAAAGCACTTCTAGACAGGAATCTGAGGAGACTCCTAAACCTGCCAGTCCTATGGAATATTATGAACGAACACATGATGAAAATCCTGAGGAGGATGACGAGGAAACCCTTGGTAGGGGCAAGAGCCAAAGGACTGCAAAGACCTTTGGTGATGATTTCTTTGTGTACCTCGTGGATGATACTCCCACTTCTATCTCAGAAGCGTATGCCTCTCCAGAAGCTGACTACTGGAAGGATGCGGTCCGTAGCGAGATGGATTCCATCATGGCTAACGGGACATGGGAGATCACTGAGCGTCCCTATGGTTGCAAACCATTGGGATGTAAGTGGGTGTTCAATAAAAAGCTTAGGCCCGATGGTACGATTGAAAAGTACAAGGCTAGGCTTGTGGCCAAGGGCTATGACCAGAAAGAAGAGAAAGATTTTTTTGATACTTATTCACCTATGGCTAGACTGACCACCACTCAAGTATTACTCTCGTTGGCGGCCTCACATGGTCTTCTCGTCCATCAAATGGATGTTAAGACGGCTTTTCTGAATGGAGAGCTAAATGAGGAAATCTAAATGCAACAGCCAGATGGCTTTGTGATAGATGGTCAGGAAAGAAAGGTGTGTAAGTTGCTGAAATCTTTATAAGGCCTGAAGCAAGCACCTAAGCAATGGCATGATAAGTTCAATACAACTCTAACATCTGTTGGTTTCGTTGTTAATGAGGCTGACAAATGTGTATACTATCGCCATGGTGGGGGCGAAGGAGTTATACTGTGCTTGTATGTTGATAACATACTGATATTCGGAACAAACCTCAAAGTCATAAAGGAGGTCAAATCGTTTCTATCTCAGAACTTTGAGATGAAAGACCTTGGTGTGGCTGATGTTATCTTGAACATCAAGCTACTGAGAGATAATGAGGGTGGGATCACACTTCTGCAACCCCATTATGTTGAGAAGGTGTTGAGACATTTTGGATATTCGGACTGCACACCATCTCAAACACCATATGATCCTAGCGTGTTGATTCGAAAGTCCAAAGGCATGGCTAAAGATCAATTGAGATACTCTCAAATCATTGGTTGACTGATGTACCTAGCGAGCACAACGAGGCTTGGCATCGCGTTTGCTGTGAGCAAACTGAGCCGGTTTGTTTCCAAACCGGGTGATGTACATTGGCATGCTGTTGAAAGAGTTATGCGCTATCTGAAAGGTACTATGAACTATGGACTTCACTATACCGGAGACCCGTCGGTACTTGAAGGGTATAGCGATGCGAATTGGATCTCTGATGCTGATGAGATGAAGGCCACAACTGGGTATATGTTTACTCTTGGAGGTCGCGCTGTTTCCTGGAAGTCTTGCAAACAAACGATCTTAACGAGATCGACAATGGAAGCAGAATTAACAGCATTAGACACTTCTTGTGTTGAAGCAGGATGGCTTCGAGATCTTTTGATGGACTTGCCATTGGTTGATAAACTGGTTCCAGCTATCCTTATGAACTGTGATAATCGAACTGTCGTCACCAAGGTGAAGAGTTCAAAGGACAACATGAAGTCCAACAAACACATAAGAATGAGATTAAAAGCTGTCAGAAAATTAAGAAACTCCGGGGTGATAGCGTCGGACTATGTCCATATGGCTAAGAATCTGGCAGATCCCTTTACGAAAGGGCTATCGCGTGTAGTGATAGATAGTGCATCGAGGGAGAAGGGTATGAGACCCACATGAGTTTCCATGGTGGTAACCCAACCTATGTGATTGGAGATCCCGTGAAGTAGGACCTGGGAAAACAAGCCAGTGGTGAACTGAGGAGAGTAACTTTACTAACCCACTCCGTTGGAGATGCAATACTCTCGAAAACTGTATGGAAGGATGACTACTGTCTTAATGTGTTCCAAGTCTTATATATATTAGCAAGATGCTATCCTACAGAGCGATCTTTGGAGGAACACACGTATGTGAGCCCGACTGCTAGTCACAGTCTATGAGATTGGGGTGATCTCTAGTAAGCTCATGAATAGACCAGGAGTGTGACTTATATGCTCCACCCGAGGGGTCAGCCTTCGGCAGCCTAGTACTAGTAAGACATGTGGTGAAACTTCTTTACGCCAAACTGACAATTCAAGGCATAGTCCATTGTTCAGTCGTGAAGGAGTGTAGCTACTTGATCTAGGTGAATCTCAACCTTAACAGGTCTTCACTGAAACACTAGTATATCAAAACAGCGTTTGGAACAAAGAACAAAGTGCCCCCCTGAGATTTGGTTGGGGATTGTTGAAATGTGAGATGGGCCTAGAGCCCATATGACAATTTCAGATTTAATCTCTAAGGGCCCATGTAGGTGGCATGACAAGGTGGTGGGAAGTTTAGTCCCACCATGCTAGTGGAAGGAAAGTTGGAGTGGTTTATAAGGGTGGCTCTTCTACATGCTATTGGAGCTTGAGAAGAGAAGAGGCCCTCACGTGCTCCTCCTCCGCCGCCCGCCTCGCCATGCCTCGCCTCGCCTTGTCACGACGCATCGCGGGTTGCGGGAATGAGCCGAGCCGAGCTCACACCTATGCGCTTATTTTTGCCAGTCACTAACGGAGAGGTTCTGACAGCAGGGCCACGATCTGAGACGTCGGATCGTGGGCTGTCATGGACTAGGACGTGGGTCAAGCCCACGTCTCTCCACGCGGCTGCGTCTATATAAGTGATGAGGACATCAATACCATTGTTACACCCACAGCCCCTGCTGCTATACATACTGGACCAATTACTAGAGCTCGCGCACGCCAACTAAATTACCAGGTACTTTTGTTTCTTGGTAATAATGTTCATGAGAATATGATGCTGCCTAAATTGGATACATTGTTTTTCTTACAAATGAAGGGCCTAGCTTGGAGAAGGATGAACATTGGAGCAAGAGAAAGCATGGAGATGATGGCATGCGCAAGGGGAACAAGAACGGAGTTACGAGTGATGATTTCAGGTCTTTGAAGCCACCATAACGAGTGCATGAAGCCTTGGACGAAATATACAAGATGCCACTTCATAAATTTCGTCCGGAGGCTATTATAGGTGCTGCGTCACCTTTTTATTGGGCCAGGCCCATGTAATTTCGAAATACATTAGTATAGGCTATTTTTAGAGTCCGTATGTATGGGGAAACAAGAGATAGGGTTGATTTCGGACCCCTCCACCAAGGGCCACGAAATTCCCCCTCTCTTCCTCCATATATACAGCCCTTAGGGCACCATTTAGACTTTGGGTTTTGTTTAGATTAAAGTTCGCCATAGCTGCAACTTCGCGTACTTTGTTTGTGTTCAACGACCAGACAAAGGCGTCATAGAACCCCACCTTGATCAATAAAGCTTTCATCTTATATTCGCAATATCCAGATTGCAATCTCAATTTCTTGCTTGTTCTTCGTTTGCTCGCAGGAAACAGACCCTCGTGGTCAGGTTGATCGTGCTCCGGCGTGGTCAATAACCTCTCGGAGTTGGTTTAGCGATTGCTAAGGCGCGATGTCCTCGCACGTTCGTAGTCGGATCATCAAAGTCGACTTCCACCAAAGCGAAATCCATCATCTCATCGAAAGACGGGACACCGTTGCCTCTATCAATAAGTGTGTTGTGTCCCCTAACCCTAGCCGCCACGATCAGATCACATCTGCTCCACGCAAACCGCCCACCTTCGTTCCTTTGCTGCTGTTGCCGCCGGTGACTCCATCCCATCCGCCGCGTACACGGTCGATGGGAGAGCAGGTCTCCGAAACTCCATCTCTCTGGTTCCTGTACGGGAGAGAGACGAATAGGTTTTTGGGAAGCGACTACGCGACTGCTTGCCTCTGATCCACTACTTCCTCTATGTCCGCGTCGTCTCCGTCATCACCATGTCCAGCGATGCCAAACGCGCCGCCGCCGAGAAGACCAAGGCGGACAAGAAGGCTGCCGAGGATGCTTCTGCTGCTGCCACCGCGGCGGCGGCTTCTGCATGGCCTACTGGAGGGTATACCACATTTATCCCTCTCCTGATAATTTCTGTATTAGCAGTGCTAGCATCATGTGTAGATTTGTCTACTATTTGCGTAGTACGTGCTTGTTTAGATCAGTACCAGCATGTTGCTAGTTCTGTCAATGCCATGCTAGTTATCTACTTATGGATTAAATTAGTCGAAAAATTGCCTGTTTTCTTTGCAATCCAAAAACCTATTATGTGTAGGAATTTTTCGGCAAGTGGCTTTGCCGCAGCACTGAAACCGGATAAGTTTACCGGTACCTATTTTAAGCGTTGGCAGACAAAGACCACTTTATGGCTCATGGCTATGAACGTGTTCTGGGTCACCGGTGTGTCCACGGGAACGATTGCTCATGAACAGGAGAAGGTGTTCAGGGAAGCAACCACTGTGTTTCTCGGAGCAGTTCTTAGCGTGATCGGAGATAAACTGGTCGACGCATATTTACATGTGCATGTCGCCAAGGACTTGTGGGAGGCGCTCGAATCTAAGTTCGGGGCCACCGATGCAGGGAGCGAGATGTATATTATAGAGCAGTTCCACAATTACAAGATGGTTGAGTATCATCCTGTACTTGAGTAGGCTCATGAGATAATATGCATTGTTAAGGAGCTTGAGCTTCTGAAGTGCGAGTTACCAGGCAACTTTGTCGCGGGCTGCATAATCGCTAAGCTCCCCAATTCCTGGAGGAATTTTGCCACCACTCTGAAACATCAGAGGCATGAATTCTCTGTGGAGGATGTCATTGGCCATCTGAGTGTTGAACAGAATTCGAGGGCAAAGGACTAACACGGAAAAGGGGCTGAAGGGACTTCTGTTGCCAACATGGTGAACCAGAGGAACTTCAACTCCCACAAGTTCAAGGGAATGAACGGTGTCCAACAGAATAACGACTTCAAGAAGAAGGGTAAGAAGACCTTCAAGAAGAACAAGAAGGATGAGGGATGCTTTACTTGTGGTTCGGCTGAACATTGGGAGAACAAGTGCCCAAACAAGTATAAGAAGTCAGGACAGGACTCCAAATCTGTCAACATGATTGTGGGCAACAATGAGAATGGTGCATCTAGGTACGGTAATTTATTTAATGTTTTTTCAGTGTTTCAGCCTACCGGTTGGTGGGTGGATACAGGTGCAGGCTATATTGACGACATGTCATGTCCTGAATAAAGTTCCGACAAAGGATAATGAGATCACTCCCTATGAGAAATGGGAAAAGAGAAGGACAACACTCTCGTACTTGCGTACTTGGGGCTGTTTGGCGAAAGTTAGCGTGTCAATCCCCAAAAAGCGTAAGCTTGGACCCAAGACTGTGGACAGCGTTAATTTGGGCTATGCTAAGAACAGCGTTGGCTATAGATTTCTAGTAGTGAAATCTGAGGTACCTGACCAGAAGGTCGGTACAATTATGGAGTCTAAGGATGCTACATTCCTTGAGGATATTTTTCCTATGAGAGATATGCAAAGCACTTCTAGACAGGAATCTGAAGAGACTCCTGAACCTGCCATTCCTATGGAATATTATGAATGAACACATGATGAAAATCCTGAGGAGGATGACGAGGAAACCCTTGGTAGGGGCACGAGACAAAGGACTGCAAAGACCTTTGGAGATGATTTCTTCGTGTACCTCATGGATGATACTCCCACTTCTATCTCAGAAGCGTATGCCTCTCCAGAAGCTGGCTACTGGAATTATGTGGTCCGTAGCGAGATGGATTCCATCATGGCTAACGGGACATGGGAGATCAGTAAGCGTCCCTATGGTCGCAAACCATTGGGATGTAAGTAGGTGTTCAAGAAAAAGCTTAGGCCCGATGGTACGATTGAAAAGTACAAGGCTAGGCTTGTGGCCAAGGGCTATGACCAGAAAGAAGAGGAAGATTTCTTTGATACTTATTCACCTGTGGCTAGACTGACCACCATTCGAGTATTACTCTCGTTGGCGGCCTCACATGGTCTTCTCGTCCATCAAATGGATGTTAAGATAGCTTTTCTGAATGGAGAGCTAAATGAGGAAATCTACATGCAACAGCCAGATGGCTTTGTGATAGATGGTCAGGAAAGGAAGGTGTGTAAGTTGCTGAAATCTTTATATGGCCTGAAGCAAGCACCTAAGAAATGGCATGATAAGTTCAATACAACTCTGACATCTGTTGGTTTCGTTGTTAATGAGGCTCACAAATGTGTATACTATCGCCATGGTGGGGGCGAAGGAGTTATACTGTGCTTGTATGTTGATGACATACTGATATTCGGAACAAACCTCAAAGTCATTGAGGAGGTAAAATCGTTTCTATCTCAGAACTTTGAGATGAAAGACCTTGGTGTGGCTGATGTTATCTTGAACATCAAACTACTGAGAGATAATGAGGGTGGGATCACACTTCTGCAATCCCATTATGTTGAGAAGGTGTTGAGCCGTTTTGGATATTCGGACTGCACACCATCTCAAACACCATATGATCCTAGCACGTTGATTCGAAAGTCCAAAGGCATGGCTAAAGATCAATTGAGATACTCTCAAATCATTGGTTCACTGATGTACCTAGCGAGCGCAACGAGGCCTGACATCGCGTTTGCTGTGACCAAACTGAGCCGGTTTGTTTCCAAACCGGGTGATGTACATTGGCATGCTGTTGAAAGAGTTATGCGCTATCTGAAAGGTACTATGAACTATGGACTTCACTATACCGGAGACCCGTCGGTATTTGAAGGGTATAGCGATGCGAATTGGATCTCTGATGCTGATGAGATGAAGGCCACAACTGGGTATATGTTTACTCTTGGAGGTGGCGCTGTTTCCTGGAAGTCTTGCAAGCAAATGATCTTAACGAGATCGACAATGGAAGCAGAATTAACAGTATTAGACACTTCTGGTGTTGAAGCAGGATGGCTTCGAGATCTTTTGATGGACTTGCCATTGGTTGATAAACCGGTTCCAGCTATCCTTATGAACTGTGATTATCAAACTGTCATCACCAAGGTGAAGAGTTCAAAGGACAACATGAAGTCGAACAAACACATAAGAATGAGATTAAAAGCTGTCAGAAAATTAAGAAACTCCGGGGTGATAGCGTTGGACTATGTCCATATGGCTAAGAATCTGGCAGATCCCTATACGAAAGGGCTATCGCGTGTAGTGATAGATAGTGCATCGAGGGAGATGGGTATGAGACCCACATGAGTTGCCATGGTGGTAACCCAACCTATGTGATCAGAGATCCCGTGAAGTAGGACCTGGGAAAACAAGCCAGTGGTGAACTGAGGAGAGTAACTTTACTAACCCACTCCGTTGGAGATGCAATACTCTCGAAAACTGTATGGAAGGATGACTACTGTCCTAATATGTTCCAAGGCTTATATATATAAGCAAGATGCTATCCTACAGAGCGATCTTTGAGGAACACACCTATGTGAGCCCGACTGCTAGTCACAGTCTATGAGATTGGGGTGATCTCTAGTAAGCTCATGAATAGACCAGGAGTGTGACTTATATGCTCCACCCAAGAGGTCAGCCTTTGGCAGCCCAATACTAGTAAGACATGTGGTGAAACTTCTTTACGCCAAACTGACAATTCAAGGCATAGTCCATTGTTCAGTTGTGAAGGAGTGTAGCTACTTGATCTAGGTGAAGCTCAACCTTAACAGGTCTTCACTGAAACACTAGTATATCAAAACAACGTTTGGAACAAAGGACAAAGTAGGCCCCTGAGATCTGGTGGGGGATTGTTGAAATGTGAGATAGGCCTAGAGCCCATATGACAATTTCAGATTTAATCTCTAAGGGCCCATGTAGGTGGCATGACAAGGTGGTGGGAAGTTTAGTCCCACCATGCTAGTGGAAGGAAAGTTGGAGTGGTTTATAAGGGTGGCTCTTCTACATGCTATTGGAGCTTGAGAAGAGAAGAGGCCCTCGCGCGCTCCTCCTCCGCCGCCCGCCTCGCCACGCCTCGCCTCGCCTCGTCACGACGCGTCACGGGTTGCGGGAATGAGCCGATCTGAGCTCACACCTATGCGCTTATTTTTGCCAGTCACTAATGGAGAGGTTCTGACAGCAGGGCCACGATCTGAGACGTTGGATCGTGGGCTGTCACGGACTTGGACGTGGGTCAAGCCCACGTGTCTCCACGCGGCTGCGTCTATATAAGTCTGTTGTTTCCCCTAACCCTAGCCGCCATGATCAGATCACATCTACTCCACGCGAACCGCCCACCTTCGTTCCTTTGCTGCTGCTGCCGCCGGTGACTCCATCCCGTCCGCCGCGTACACAGTCGATGGGAGAGCGGGTCTCCAAAACTCCGTCTCTCTGGTTCCTGTACGGGAGAGAGACGAATAGGTTTTTGGGAAGCGACTACGCGACTACTCGCCTCCGATCCACTACTTCCTCTACGTCCGCGTCGTCTCCGTCATCACCATGTCCAGCGACGCCGAACGCGCCGCCGCCGAGAAGACCGAGGCCGACAAGAATGCTGCCGAGGATGCTTCTGCTGCTTCCACCGCGGCGGCGGCTTCTACATGGCCTACTGGAGGGTATACCGCGTTTATCCCTCTCCTGATAATTTCTGTATTAGCAGTGCTAGCATCATGTGTAGATTTGTCTACTATTTGCATAGTACGTACTTGTTTAGATCAGTACCAGCATGTTGTTAGTTCTATCAATGCCATGCTAGTTATCTACTTATGGATTAAATTAGTCGAAAAATTGCCTATTTTCTTAGCAATCCAAAAACCTATTATGTGTAGGAATTTTTTGGCAAGTGGCTTTGCCGCAGCACTGAAATCGGATAAGTTTACCGGTACCTATTTTAAGCGTTGGCAGACAAAGACCACTTTATGGCTCACGGCTATGAACGTGTTCTGGGTCACCGGTATGTCCATGGGAACGATTGCTCCTGAACAGGAGAAGGCGTTCAGGGAGGCAACCACTGTGTTTCTCGGAGCAGTTCTTAGCGTGATCGGAGATAAACTGGTCGACGCATATTTACATGTGCATGTCGCCAAGGACTTGTGGGAGGCGCTCGAATCTAAGTTCGGGGCCCCCGATGCAGGGATAGAGATGTATATTATAGAGCAGTTCCACGATTAAAAGATGGTTGAGAACCTTCCTGTACTGGAGCAGGCTCATGAGATAATATGCATTGTTAAGGAGCTTGAGCTTCTGAAGTGCGAGTTACCGGGCAAGTTTGTCACGGGCTGCATAATCGCTAAGCTCCCCAAGTCCAGTAGGAACTTTGACACCACTCTAAAACATCAGAGGCATGAATTCTCTGTGGAGGTTGTCATTGGCCATCTGAGTGTTGAGCAGAATTCGAGGGCAAAGGACTCGCAAGAAAAATGGGCCGAAGGGACTTCTGTTGCCAACATGGTGAACCGGAGGAACTTCAACTCCCACAAGTTCAAGGGAAAGAACGGTGTCCAACAGAATACCGACTTCAAGAAGAAGGGTAAGAAGACCTTCAAGAAGAACAAGAAGGATGAGGGCTGCTTTACTTGTGGTTCGGCTGAACATTGGGCCAACAAGTGCCCAAACAAGTTTAAGAAGTCAGGATAGGACTCCAAATCTGTCAACATGATTGTGGGCAACAATGAGAATGGTCCATCTGGGTACGGTAATTTATTTACTGTTTTTCAGTGTTTCAGCCTACCGATTGGTGGGTGGATACAAGTGCAGGTGTTCATGTGTGTGCTGACATTTCATTGTTCTCTTCTTACCAGGTCACAGGCCACGGGTCCGTATTGATGGGGAATGGCGCGAGTGCTTCTGTTCATGGTGTTGGCACGGTCGATCTAAAGTTTACTTCGGGCGGGATCGTGTAGCTGAAGAACGTGCAGCATGTCCCCGCCATCAAGAAGAACCTCGTTAGTGGCTCCCTTCTATGTAGAGAAGGGTTTAAGTTGGTATTCGAGTCTAATAAATTAGTTGTTACTAAGTATGGACTATTTGTTGAAAAAGGTTATGAGAGCGGAGGGATGTTCCGCCTTTCCCTCGCAGATTTATGTAATAAAGTCGTGAACCATATTCATTCGAGTGTTATTGAATCTGAGGTTTGACATTCATGTCTTTGTCACATAAGTTTCGGTGTTATGACGCGGCTAGCTAAGTTGGATTTAATCCCGAGTTTCACTTTAGCCAAAGGTTCTAAGTGCCTGTCATGTGTGCAAGCTAAGCAACCTCGCTAGCCTCACAAGGCTGCGGAGGAGAGACACTTGGCACCATTAGAACTCATACATTCTGATCTTTGTGAGATGAACGGTGTATTGACTAAAGGTGGAAAGAAATACTTCATGACATTGATAGATGATTCCACTAGATATTGGTACGTGTATCTGTTAAATACTAAAGATGAGGCTCTACACTACTTTAAAATCTATAAGGCAGAAGTTGAGAATCAACTTGAAAATAAAATTAAACGAGTCCGTTCAGATCGTGGTGGAGAGTACTTCTTGAGTGAGTTTGATTCCTTCTGTGCAGAACACGACATTATTCATGAGAGGACGCCTCCCTATTCACCCCAGTCAAACGGGGTTGCCGAGCGGAAAAACCGTACTCTAACTGATCTGGTTAACGCCATGTTAGATACATCGGGTTTATCCAAGGCATGGTGGGGGGAGGCTATATTGACGGCATGTCATGTCCTGAATAAAGTTCTGACAAAGGATAATGAGATCACTCCCTATGAGAAATGGGCAAAGAGAAGGACAACACTCTCGTACTTGCGTACTTGGGGCTGTTTGGCGAAAGCTAACGTCCGATCCCCAAAAAGCGTAAGCTTGGACCCAAGAGTGTGGACTGCGTTAATTTGGGCTACGCTAAGAACAGCGTTGGCTATAGATTTCTAGTAGTGAAATCTGAGGTACCTGACCAGAAGGTCGGTACAATTATGGAGTCTAAGGATGCTACATTCTTTGAGGATATTTTTCCTATGAGAGATATGCAAAGCACTTCTAGACAGGAATCTGAGGAGACTCCTGAACCTGCCATTCCTATGGAATATTATGAACGAACACATGATGAAAATCCTGAGGAGGATGACGAGGAAACCCTTGATAGGGGCAAGAGACAAAGGACTGCAAAGACCTTTGGTGATGATTTCTTTGTGTACCTCATGGATGATACTCCCACTTCTATCTCAGAAGCGTATGCCTCTCCAGAAGCTGGCTACTGGAAGGATGCGGTCCGTAGCGAGATGGATTCCATCATGGCTAACGGGACATGGGAGATCAATGAGCGTCCCTATGGTCGCAAACCATTGGGATGTAAGTAGGTGTTCAAGAAAAAGCTTAGGCCCGATGGTACGATTGAAAAGTACAAGGCTAGGCTTGTGGCCAAGGGCTATGACCAGAAAGAAGAGGAAGATTTCTTCGATACTTATTCACCTGTGGCTAGACTGACCACCATTCGAGTATTACTCTCGTTGGCGGCCTCACATGGTCTTCTTGTCCATCAAATGGATGTTAAAATGGCTTTTCTGAATGGAGAGCTAAATGAGGAAATCTACATCCAACAGCCAGATGGCTTTGTGATAGATGGTCAGGAAAGGAAGGTGTGTAAGTTGCTGAAATCTTTATATGGCCTGAAGCAAGAACCTAAGCAATGGCATGATAAGTTCAATACAACTCTGACATCTGTTGGTTTCGTTGTTAATGAGGCTGACAAATGTGTATACTATTGCCATGGTGGGGGCGAAGGAGTTATACTGTGCTTGTATGTTGATGACATACTGATATTCGGAACAAACCTCAAAGTCATTGAGGAGGTCAAATCGTTTCTATCTCAGAACTTTGAGATGAAAGACCTTGGTGTGGCTGATGTTATCTTGAACATCAAGCTACTAAGAGATAATGAGGGTGGGATCACACTTCTGCAATCCCATTATGTTGAGAAGGTGTTGAGCCGTTTTGGATATTCGGACTACAGACCATCTCAAACACCATATGATCCTAGCGTGTTGATTCGAAAGTCCAAAGGCATGGCTAAAGATCAATTGAGATACTCTCAAATCGTTGGTTCACTGATGTACCTAGCGAGCTCAACGAGGCCTGACATCGCGTTTGCTGTGACCAAACTGAGCCGGTTTGTTTCCAAACCGGGTGATGTACATTGGCATGCTGTTGAAAGAGTTATGCTTTATCTGAAAGGTACTATGAACTATGGACTTCACTATACCGGAGAACCGTCGGTACTTGAAGGGTATAGCGATGTGAATTGGATCTCTGATGCTGATGAGATGAAGGCCACAACTGGGTATATGTTTACTCTTGGAGGTGGCGCTGTTTCCTGGAAGTCTTGCAAGCAAATGATCTTAACGAGATTGACAATGGAAGCAGAATTAACAGTATTAGACACTTATGGTGTTGAAGCAGGATGGCTTCGAGATCTTTTGATGGACTTGCCATTGGTTGATAAACCGGTTCCAGCTATCCTTATGAACTGTGATTATCAAACTGTCATCACCAAGGTGAAGAGTTCAAAGGACAACATGAAGTCCAACAAACACATAAGAATGAGATTAAAAACTGTCAGAAAATTAAGAAACTCTGGGGTGATAGCGTTGGACTATGTCCATATAGCTAAGAATCTGGCAGATCCCTATACGAAAGGGCTATCGCGTGTAGTGATAGATAGTGCATCGAGGGAGATGGGTATGAGACCCACATGAGTTGCCATGGTGGTAACCCATCCTATGTGATCAAGATCCCGTGAAGTAGGACCTGGGAAAACAAGCCAGTGGTGAACTGAGGAGAGTAACTTTACTAACCCACTCCATTGGAGATGCAATACTCTCGAAAACTGTATGGAAGGATGACTACTGTCTTAATGTGTTCCAAGGCTTATATATATAAGCAAGATGCTATCCTACAGAGCGATCTTTGGAGGAACACACCTATGTGAGCCCGACTGCTAGTCACAGTCTATGAGATTGGGGTGATCTCTAGTAAGCTCATGAATAGACCAGGAGTGTGACTTATATGCTCCACCCAAGAGGTCAGCCTTCGGCAGCCCAGTACTAGTAAGACATGTGGTGAAACTTCTTTACGCCAAACTGACAATTCAAGGCATAGTCCATTGTTCAGTTGTGAAGGAGTGTAGCTACTTGATCTAGGTGAAGCTCAACCTTAACAGGTCTTCACTGAAACACTAGTATATCAAAACAGCGTTTGGAACAAAGGACAAAGTGGGCCCCTGAGATCTGGTGGGGGATTGTTGAAATGTGAGATAGGCCTAGAGCCCATATGACAAGTTCAGATTTATTCTCTAAGGGCCCATGTAGGTGGCATGACAAGGTGGTGGGAAGTTTAGTCCCACCATGCTAGTGGAAGGAAAGTTGGAGTGGTTTATAAGGGTGGCTCTTCTACATGCTATTGGAGCTTGAGAAGAGAAGAGGCCCTCGCGCGCTCCTCCTCCGCCGCCCACCTCGTCCCGCCTCGCCTCGCCTCGTCACGACGCGTCGCGGGTTGCGGGAATGAGCCGATCTGAGCTCATACCTATGCGCTTATTTTTGCCAGTAACTAACGGAGAGGTTCTGACAGCAGGGCCATGATCTGAGACGTCGGATCGTGGGCTGTCACGGACTCGGACGTGGGTCAAGCCCACGTCTCTCCACGCGGCTGCGTCTATATAAGTCCGTTGTTTCCCCTAACCCTAGCCGCCATGATCAGATCACATCTGCTCCACGCGAACCGCCCACCTTCGTTCCTTTGCTGCTGCTGCCGCCGGTGACTCCATCCCGTCCGCCGCGTACAAAGTGGACGGGAGAGCGGGTCTCCAAAACTCCGTCTCTCTGGTTCCTGTACGGGAGAGAGACAAATAGGTTTTTGGGAAGCGACTACGCGACTGCTCGCCTCCGATCCACTACTTCCTCTACGTCCGCGTCGTCTCCGTCATCACCATGTCCAGCGACACCGAACGCGCCGCCGCCGAGAAGACCGAGGCCGACAAGAAGGCTGCCGAGGATGCTTCTGCTGCTGCCACCGCGGCGGCGGCTTCTGCATGGCCTACTGGAGGGTATACCGCATTTATCCCTCTCCTGATAATTTCTGTATTAGCAGTGCTAGCATCATGTGTAGATTTGTCTACTATTTGCATAGTACGTACTTGTTTAGATCAGTACCAGCATGTTGTTAGTTCTGTCAATGCCATGCTAGTTATCTACTTATGGATTAAATTAGTCGAAAAATTGCTTATTTTCTTAGCAATCCAAAAACCTATTATGTGTAGGAATTTTTCGGCAAGTGGCTTTGTCGCAGCACTGAAACCGGATAAGTTTACTGGTACCTATTTTAAGCGTTGGCAGACAAAGACCACTTTATGGCTCACGGCTATGAACGTGTTCTGGGTCACCGGTGTGTCCACGGGAATGATTGCTCCTGAACAGGAGAAGGCGTTCAGGGAGGCAACCACTGTGTTTCTCGGAGCAGTTCTTAGCGTGATCGGAGATAAACTGGTCGACGCATATTTACATGTGCATGTCGCCAAGGACTTGTGGGAGGCGCTCGAATCTAAGTTCGGGGCCCCCAATGCAGGGAGAGAGATGTATATTATAGAGCAGTTCCACGATTAAAAGATGGTTGAGAATTTTCCTGTACTGGAGCAGGCTCATGAGATAATATGCATTGTTAAGGAGCTTGAGCTTCTGAAGTGCGAGTTACCGGGCAAGTTTGTCACGGGCTGCATAATCGCTAAGCTCCCCAATTCCTGTAGGAACTTTGACACCACTCTAAAACATCAGAGGCGTGAATTCTCTGTGGAGGTTGTCATTGGCCATCTGAGTGTTGAGCAGAATTCGAGGGCAAAGGACTCGCACGAAAAAGGGGCCGAAGGGACTTCAACAAGTTCAAGGGAAAGAATGGTGTCCAACAGAATACCGGCTTCAAGAAGAAGGGTAAGAAGACCTTCAAGAATAACAAGAAGGATGAGGGCTGCTTTACTTGTGGTTCGGCTGAACATTGGGCCAACAAATGCCCAAACAAGTTTAAGAAGTCAGGACAGGACTCCAAATCTGTCAACATGATTGTGGGCAACAATGAGAATGGTGCATCTGGGTACGGTAATTTATTTACTATTTTTTCAGTGTTTCAGCCTACCGATTGGTGGGTGGATACAGGTGCAGGTGTTCATGTGTGTGCTGACATTTCATTGTTCTATTCTTACCAGGTCACAGGCCACGGGTCCGTATTGATGGGGAATGGCGTGAGTGCTTCTGTTCATGGTGTTGGCACGGTCGATCTGAAGTTTACTTCGGGCAGGATCGTGCAGCTGAAGAACGTGCAGCATGTCCCCGCCATCAAGAAGAACCTCGTTAGTGGCTCCCTTCTATGTAGAGAAGGGTTTAAGTTGGTATTCGAGTCTAATAAATTAGTTTTTACTAAGTATGGACTATTTGTTGAAAAAGGTTATGAGAGCGGAGGGATGTTCCGCCTTTCCCTCGCTGATTTCTGTAATAAAGTCATGAACCATCTTCATTTGAGTGTTATTGAATCTGAGGTTTGGCATTCACGTCTTTGTCACATAAGTTTCGGTGTTATGACGTGGCTAGCTAAGTTGGATTTAATCCCGAGTTTCACTTTAGCCAAAGGTTCTAAGTGCCTGTCATGTGTGCAAGCTAAGCAACCTCGCCAGCCTCACAAGGCTGCGGAGGAGAGACACTTGGCACCATTAGAACTCATACATTCTGATCTTTGTGAGATGAACGGTGTATTGACTAAAGGTGGAAAGAAATACTTCATGACATTGATAGATGATTCCACTAGATATTGCTATGTGTATCTGTTAAATACTAAAGATGAGGCTCTACACTACTTTAAAATCTATAAGGCAGAAGTTGAGAATCAACTTGAAAATAAAATTAAACGAGTCCGTTCAGATCGTGGTGGAGAGTACTTCTTGAGTGAGTTTGATTCCTTCTGTGCGGAACACGGCATTATTCATGAGAGGACGCCTCCCTATTCACCCCAGTCAAACGGGGTTGCCGAGCGGAAAAACCGTACTCTAACTGATCTGGTTAACGCCATGTTAGATACATCGGGTTTATCCAAGGCATGGTGGGGGGGAGGCTATATTGACGGCATGTCGTGTCCTGAATAAAGTTCCGACAAAGGATAATGAGATCACTCCCTATGAGAAATGGGCAAAGAGAAGGACAACACTATCGTACTTGCGTACTTGGGGCTGTTTGGCGAAAGTTAACGTCCGATCCCCAAAAAGCGTAAGCTTGGACCCAAGAGTGTGGACTGCGTTAATTTGGGCTACGCTAAGAACAGCGTTGGCTATAGATTTCTAGTAGTGAAATCTGAGGTACCTGACCAGAAGGTCGGTACAATTATGGAGTCTAAGGATGCTACATTCTTTGAGGATATTTTTCCTATGAGAGATATGCAAAGCACTTCTAGACAGGAATCTGAGGAGACTCCTGAACCTGCCATTCCTATGGAATATTATGAACGAACACATGATGAAAATCCTGAGGAGGATGACGAGGAAACCCTTGATAGGGGCAAGAGACAAAGGACTGCAAAGACCTTTGGTGATGATTTCTTCGTGTACCTCATGGATGATACTCCCACTTCTATCTCAGAAGCGTATGCCTCTCCAGAAGCTGGCTACTGGAAGGATGCGGTCCGTAGCGAGATGGATTCCATCATGGCTAACGGGACATGGGAGATCAGTGAGCGTCCCTATGGTCGCAAACCATTGGGATGTAAGTAGGTGTTCAAGAAAAAGCTTAGGCCCGATGGTACGATTGAAAAGTACAATGCTAGGCTTGTGGCCAAGGGCCATGACCAGAAAGAAGAGGAAGATTTCTTTGATACTTATTCACCTGTGGCTAGACTGACCACCATTCGAGTATTACTCTCGTTGGCGGCCTCACATGGTCTTCTTGTCCATCAAATGGATGTTAAAACGGCTTTTCTGAATGGAGAGCTAAATGAGGAAATCTACATGCAACAGCCAGATGGCTTTGTGATAGATGGTCAGGAAAGGAAGGTGTGTAAGTTGCTGAAATCTTTATATGGCCTGAAGCAAGAACCTAAGCAATGGCATGATAAGTTCAATACAACTCTGACATCTGTTGGTTTCGTTGTTAATGAGGCTGACAAATGTGTATACTATTGCCATGGTGGGGGCGAAGGAGTTATACTGTGCTTGTATGTTGATGACATACTGATATTCGGAACAAACCTCAAAGTCATTGAGGAGGTCAAATCGTTTCTATCTCAGAACTTTGAGATGAAAGACCTTGGTGTGGCTGATGTTATCTTGAACATCAAGCTACTGAGAGATAATGAGGGTGGGATCACACTTCTGCAATCCCATTATGTTGAGAAGGTGTTGAGCCGTTTTGGATATTCGGACTGCACACCATCTCAAACACCATATGATCCTAGCGTGTTGATTCGAAAGTCCAAAGGCATGGCTAAAGATCAATTGAGATACTCTCAAATCGTTGGTTCACTGAAAGGGGTTCTGGACACCCCCGGTAAGTGTATGGACCTAATGGGCCAAAGGGTGGGACAGATCAGCCCCTGGTGCGCCCCTTCTTTGGATAGCAGGACCTAGGGGAAGGAAAGGGGAGGGGAGGTCCCTCCTTCCTTTCCCTCCC
>NC_057810.1:703370854-703382229 GCF_018294505.1 Triticum aestivum | reverse complement strand
GGGGGGGGGGGCACCCTCCCCTGCCTTCCCCCACACTTATGTAAGGCAGGGGGAGGGAGAGACCCCAAGTAGGATTCCTCCTAGTTGGCGCCCTCTTTGGCTGCTCCTTCCTCCCTCCCACCTATATATATGGGGGAGGGGGCGCCACACAAGGACACAACATTGTCTTAGCCGTAAGCGGCACCCCCATCCACCGTTTACTCCCCCGATCATATTTTCATAGTGCTTAGGCGAAGCCCTTCGGAGATCACTTCAGCATCACCATCACCACGCCGTAGTGCTGTTGGAACTCATCTACTACTTCGCTCGTCTTGCTGGATCAAGAAGGCAAGGACGTCATTGAGCTGAACGTGTGCTGACGCGGAGGTGCCATACATTCGGTGCTTGATCGGTTGGATCGCGAAGAAGTTTGACTACATCAATTGCGTTACTAAACGCTTCCACTTTCGGTCTATGAGGGTACGTAGACACACTCTCTCCCTCATTGATATGCATCTCCATGGATAGATCATTGCGTGTGCGTAGATTTTTTTTGTTTTCCATGCAACATTTCCCAACACCAGTCACCACTGCTAAAATAAGAGTGCAAATTCTGAAAATTAAATTTAAGAAAATCAAGCCTCCGACAACCAAGCAAACTACTCCTCAAGATGCTGCTATGAAAGAAAATGCAGCTCAATTTGCTCCTACTTTGACTCAGCCATTGGCTTCTATGCCTCCATCCGAGCAAAATCCCGTGCAGACCGCTCATGTTGCACATGTGAATGTTAGTTCAGCTGCTCCACACTACTATGACCATGTATTCATCCTGGAGCAGTTGGACAAGTTCGTGGACAATCCTTTCGATGGTGAAGTGGCATCTTTGCCAATTCCATTTGTTGTTATTTCTCAAGTGTCTGATCTTGTTCGGGATATGAGAGAAGATTCTGTTGAAATCAACAATCTTACTGTTGAACTCAAGGACGTTAATGATCGAATGAAAACTGCAACTTCCATGTTTGTCATCAAGGAACTTGAAGAATCCTATATGGATATCAACCGGACTTTGGGTATCCTTCGCAATAGAAGATTGGGTTTTCATTCAAACCTTGATGATATTGTTCAAAAGATTTGCCTACCGCATCAAACACAAGCAACTGGGTACAATGATTTTGTCAAGGGTCACATTGATCAAGTTTTCCATCAGACACACAAAAGACGAAAGAAAATTACAAAGAAAAATGGTTCTTCTATCACGATAGAAAATCAATCTAAAAATGCTGATGCTCAGCCCTAGAAAGATACATCTCCTGAGCCGGCAATTCCATCACAACCCACAGCTCAAGTGAATGTTGCACCTCCTTCGCCAAGGCCAACTGCACAAGTGCCTGTGGGCTCCCCTGAAAGAGCTGATGTTCCTACACAGCAAAATGTATCTGAAGAAGGTGAAATCCCTCAATCAGAACATCAAGCTTTGCCTGCTCATGCATCACTGAATGTTTCATTTCCCCCCACTGATCAGCAACCACGAATTCCTGAAGATCAACCACAACCTCCTCCAGTGACTACCAATAAGGAATCTATTCCGTTGCCGCAAGATACTCCAACTGTTGTGCCATCTGCTCCGTCCCAATAGCATCTGTCAATTGATTCAGCACATCGTCATACAGGCTCCATAGTAATTTTAGTCGAAGATGAACTCAACTATCCATATCCTTGTGAACAACTGCCTTTTTTCGTTTGGTGTTGGTGCCAGAGGACCGCTTTTCATTTGGAACACTCATCCAAAATTCTTTCAGCCATACAACGGCCCTCGAACTTCTGAATCCCCTCGTTTCTGGACCAAGGAACATGCTATTTATTATTCTTGGATCCTCTATAACAGCCAAAAGATATTTTCTCATGACTTCCCGGATTTCTCTGCCATGGAGAACATTAGCTGCTTTGATCAGTTACTGCAAGATCTCAATGACTTCTATCTCAACAGGGTCTTTGCATTCGAGCATCTGTGGAACAGGGAATTATCCTTCAGTTCTATGCAACTTTATACATCTCTGGCGATGAAACTGACAACAGCAAGTGGATAATGGAATGGATGACCAAAGGGAAACCGATAAAATGCACCTCAATAGACTTTATCGCTCATTTTCATTTCCCTCGGTTCGAACATGGCAAAACTAAAATCAGAGTACACAACATTGATGCCATTTCAGATGAGATATTTTGATGCACAATGGACTAAGAAAAGATTCATGACTACAATGGTCCTCCCTTGCCTGAGCATTTATCTTTTGAAAGTCAGACTATTCATCATTTGCTCACTTATACCATTTGCCCTCTGGCCAGGATGAACACACCCAATGTCATCTCTGATGTTCTTCAGAATGCCATCTATGCGAGTTCCCAATGGTATATCTTTGATGTCAAGGATATGTTTCTGCAAATCTTGAAGGATTCTGCCTCGCATCCAAAAAGCATCAAAGTGTATGTGCCATGGATACAAAAAATCATTGATCATATCATGCGCACCGAATATTTGGCCAAAGACAGTCACAAAAGCTTCATTCCTCTAGTACGTGATACCATGCAAGTTATGGAAGATATCGCTTTGGGAAAACTGCCTGTGTCAAGCCCTCGAGACTATCACAATACATTCGATGGGCCAAGAGTGCCTCAGCGCATCCCAAAACAAGTTCATCAACCTCCATTGCATCTTGAAGTGAGTATGGGCACACAGCAACTGGTATTGGAGCTTATGGCTGAGGATCGCAAAGAAAAAGAGCATATTGTCGCCAAACTAAATGTTTTTAACAACAACACTAAAGTGGTGTATGTGGTTGCGGAAGAATAAGAAGCGTCTGTGGAAATTGCTTCAGAAGTTCTTCTCCAAGAAACAACTCATGGATAACGATCTCAAAGAACTGTATGATTATATTGACCAGGGTTTTTCTGCCAAAGACTTTCAAGATCGCATCATTCCTCCTGTGTCGGCTCGTGCGCCAACTACTGATTTACTTCAATTCAAGCTACGCAAACTGCTCGAGGAATCAGAATCCACGCCACCGATTGAGAAACCAGCCGAAGGAAATGCTATCTCTAGTGGTGCTCCTGAGGCTGATGCAAATGTGCCGTCATCATCTCAGCATCGTGTCGTCCCTCTTGAAGACAAATCAGCTGCCGATAAAGATGAAGATGTCCCAGTCACCTCTGAATCAGAACTCCCGTCTGACAGTTCTTCTGGACATGCCTCAGAGTGAATCAAGTTCACAACTTCTGCGCTCATTTTCTTCGACACCTTTTTGACACTAGTTGACAGAAGAGGGGAGAATTACATCGAGTTTTGATAGATTTGCTCTCTGTGCTTATTTGGTTTGGCTTCTTGAGTGTGTTGAGCTTTTGCCTCAAAGACTTTCTGTTCCTTGTTGTAATTACTTATGTGTTGTAATGCTAATAACCCCGCCTGCTGCATCATTTCTCTCGAAGCATTGTTTTGCAGGTGGAATTATTATCAGAAGTTATGAATGATTGCACTACAATCTCGATGGATTATATCATCAGTGTGAATCATTACCTTGATTGATTGAAATTTCCTCTATATACTTCATGAATTGTAGGAATATTGTATCACATATATATTACCCTTCATACATCTAGGGGAGTCTATTTCTCATCTAGTAAAGTAACAAAACATTTACTCTTGCTCACTTTACTTTTTACCTATCTACCTTCAGTTTGATGATTATCTGTTTTGTCAACAACCGTCAAAAAATCGGGAGATTGTTGGTGCAATGATTGACCCCTTACATTTTGGAGTTTGTTGACATAAAAAGTATGGAACTTATGTATTTGCTAGTGACATAGAGTAACAGGTCTCTGTGATCACAAAGAGTTTGAGTTAAACGACGAAGGTAATCTCCCTGCGCTGCAGTGAAGGTTATCACTGAAGGTTATGATAGCAAGAGTGACCCCTCAAAATTGCTGACGAAAAGCAATCTGTTCGGTGGCTGTCCGAGGAAAATGACTGCGTCCGAGAAGATTGAAGGCGAAGTGAAGACGTAGCATTTGTTTCGTCATTCTTTTTTCACTTCAATTGAGTCATAGTACCACCATACTATTAAGAGGAGTGTAGCATTCGAAACTTTGATTCTCTGATGCTATACCCAAATCCTATGAAAGTTGCGAGAGAAATCTCTTTGTGCTCCGAGCAAATACTTGCCAGCAAGAGACTATGATCTTCTTCACCGCGAGAAATTTGTCTCAGACCGAGGAGTTAGCATTGGTTGTTCCTCAAGCAATGTTACGGTTGCTCCCAAATCCGACCGTTGGAAACATGTCAGTTGGACATTGGCTGGACCGCATGTCCAAAATGGTCATTTCCCTGCTGTGAAGGATGTGGCTATAAGTAGCCAATCTGCGTCGGCTTTGTCTGGTGGCTGCTCCATTTGATTATGAGAAGATTGTTGAGCAACCCACTCTCTGAGCGACTTGAGTTTAAAATCCACCGATACAAAACCCCTAGAGCCAAAGTATTATTAGATAGTGGTTTAGCATCACTCGAATCTAAGTATAGTACGCTCCGCCTATTACTCTTGAGAGTTGCAAACTCTCTAGACGGTTAGGTGTCAATTTCTTAAGAGACCAAGAGTGATTGTGGTTCTCGAAGAAGAAGTTTGTGAAGGTTTGGAGGTCGCCTTAAGTATCTACCATGAGTAATCGACATTGGTTGATGAACCAATAGTCGAGGAGAATAGGGTGAAGAGAGTTTATTTTCGTGTTAAGTCACAAACCCTCCAACCAGACATCGTCCTTGTGCAGAAGGACGAACTAGTCGAACAAATACCCTGTCGCCATCGAGCACCACTGGTTATCTCTGTTATCCATGTTTACTTTCATTGTGATTTCCTTCATGTGATTTGTCTCGATGCATGACCCTGTTTCCATTCGGTACTTAGCTGTAGCTCACTGCAGTTTGTTTTTCATTCGCTCCGCTGCTGGGTTCCGAGAGTTTTGAGATTTCTGAAGAAATTTTAAAACTCCCATTCACCCCCTTCTGGTAGACATACTTTGTTCCTACAAATTGTTTAGTATTGCCTCCTTCATTTCTTTCCTCTTATATGTGTGAAGGAAAGAACCCATGAAAATAATTTGGCTTCAAGTTTTCTCATGCATCAACCTACAAATTAGGTTAAGAGAAAGTCATACAATACTTACAATATATTTTCTCTTTGTTATAGTTAGCTGAATTAATGTTAAGTTACTATTGTCTTATATCCTCTGTAGCTAATGGCAATTAATATTGGGTCAACTGTATTCAAAAAATCATGGACAAAGAATTTGTTCCACATCGGAAGGAATCAGGTACATGTCATGAAGCCAACAAGTTTATGATTTGAGATGGTCTTCTTATATCTCATGGATTTGGAATTACGGGTTTCAATTAAATGTATGACTGTAACTGCAACATGATATGCAACTTTGGCACTTCCTCTCTGAGATATTTCCTGCTTTTGTCTACTCATATATTTATTTGTTCTTGGAAAAATTGAAGAAATCATATTCAACAACACTTGCCATTTGTGGTTGTGCCATCAATAATGGACCTGTTGCTTTTAAGATACAAATCTTTAAAGGGTCCACTGAAATACTGCCATATGCATTGGGTAAATTTATATGAGAGACCTCTAAGTTGGTGAGACATAGATGAGACATATTTGCTTATCAAGTATCTCTTTATAGACAATATTTAGGAGTCACTTCTGAAAATATTTTTAACTAATCTTACTTTCCAGATTATATATAGTTTAATCTTTGAAGATTTTGAAACTGAGTAGGAGATAAGAGAAGACCCGCTAAATTGTTCAATGACATATACTGACATCACTATTTTGTGGCCTTACCTCTTGTGACCAACGTAAGTTAGCGACCGCCTAATCTCCTTTATAAACATGTGTGCTCAAATTGCCCCTTTTCATTACATACTGACTCATTTTTCACTTGTTATTTTTCTACTACAGCCCAAGGTATCATGTTTATTGACTTACAAAAAGTTCAATTTTCTCACTTGAAGCTCCTATCATTTTTTCATTTCTCCGTAACAACCATGGGATGCTGCATAGTGACGAAGATTCTTTCTTTTTTGAACACTTCGTAGCAAGATTAAAAAAAACCATTGCATGTACATATTGTTGTTTGATGTTTTTTGAATACAATTAACTTTGAACTTTGTAGTCGTCTTTGGTTATGTCAAATGTATTTGCTTTTCAACATAAACCAAATACCCCATGCAAATTGGGCGCAAGTACGGAAATATCTCCACTAATATCAGAATATATGTTAAATGTAATAGCTGAATAAAAAATGACTGACAAATCAACGAGCTCGCAACTCTACAAATTATTGACATGGCAAAGCGCGCATTTAATTTATTTATACTATGCTTTTCTACTTACTTATAATTACAACTTATTTGATCTTATAGTTACAAGTTATGTCTTTGATGTTTAATCTTTTTGAAATAAATTTGTATAAATTAGAGAAACATTGAAAAGAACAAAAGCATACATCTTCACATATTAATTTACGCCACTTGGATAATTGCAAATATATGTTGACGTTTGCACTACTAGAAAAAGGGCTATAGATGGGATTGACACTAATGGCGCACCAGACAAGCGGTGCGCCATTAGTATATACTAATGGCGCACCACCTTCTGATACGCCATTAGAGTTGAAACTACTAATGGCGCACCAGGCACAAGGTGCGCCATTAGTATCAAAAAAAATTTTAACTAGTGCGCCTGTCCAAACATACTAATGGCGCATCCAGAGTCAGTGCGCCATTACTAGTTCTAACTAGTAATGGCGCACCTGTCGGAAAGTGCGCCACTAATGTTGTTTTTTTAATTATATTTTTTATTCCTTTTTTTGCAAAACTACTAATCGCGCACTCTTCCATCGTGCGCCATTACTAGTTTAAACTAGTAATTGCGCACTGTGGAACAGTGCGCCATTAGTATGTTCTTTTTTTTTGCAAAACTACTAATGGCGCACCACCAGAAGGTGCGCCATTAGTAACCTGGATTACTAATGGCGCATTTAGAGTTGGTGCGCCATTAGTAAGTGGGCAGCAACAAGATATTTTGGACAACCTCTCCTACCCACACTCACTTTCTCCCCACTTCATTCTCTCCACCTCCTCCTTGTCTCGGGTGCCTCCTCTTTTTCACCTCATTTCCACCATAGATTCATTCAAATTAAGTGGTTAAATTACCTTGTTTTGATAGGTAAGTAAGGGGGGAAGCTATATTTATGTTGTTCTCCCTACAACAATGTGCACATGCACTTTTTATGGCCTAGCTAGATCTATGTATGTTCGTGGTGTTGCATATGTTTGTGGTGTTGCATATGTGTTTGTGTTTGGAGGTGTACCGGTATTTGAAATGCGATAGTTGCCAATATTTTTCCGGAATGTTGATTCATTTCCGTTTCGGGGAGAATTTTGGCATTAAGCATTCTTTTTGGTCCTATTTTTTGGGAAAGTCATGCCAAATTTTTTCTTGGTTCTAAAATATCGTTTTGCTCTACCCCGCAGGCGACCATGGTCCGCACGATGACTGAAGGCATTGTGAATAGGTTTTTGAGGTCCGCGAAGGCCGAGATGCTTCAAAAGAACGAGACGGAGATAAGATGTCCGTGTCGAAGATGCAAGCTGAAGAGCCTTATTGCGGACCCGGATTCCGGGCAGGTGCGGGACCACCTGCTCTTGTGTGGTTTCATGGATGGCTATCGGTGGCAAGGTGATGAAGAGGACTATGAAGTCGTCCATGGGGGCCGGGCAAGAAATGAGGAAGGGCATCAAGACAACCACCGCGGCTCGGGCGGGCGAGAAGACGAAGAATCCCCAGGAGATGATCACGACGGTGATGTTGTACACAGTCATCATGTAGAAGATGCAGGACATGATGATGAGGAAGATGCCGGAGCAGACGACGGGCATGATCATGAAGATGATGATGCCGGCGGAGCAGACGATGCTGGACCATCGATGGGCTGGGTGCAGGACCCTCATATTCAAGAGCTGCTTTTCAAGCAGACGGATAACGCAAGAGCTGCCGCCCGAGAGAAAGCCAAGATGGATCAACTTGAGTTAGACGTGGTTACTCCATTGTATGAAGGATGCAGGCCCGAGGATACCCGCCTGAAAGTAACGCTCATGGCTCTGGAGATGAAGGTAAAACACAAAATGACCGACGCATGCTTCGACGAGAACATGTCATTCTGGCACGAACGTCTTCCCAAGGGGAACAAGTGCCCGACCAGTTTGAAGGAGGCGAAGAAAATCGTGTGTCCTCTCGATTTACCGCACGTGAAATACCATGTGTGCATGAACAATTGCATCATTTATCGGGACGAGCACGCGGAGTCTACCATATGTCCGGTGTGCGGCGTCACTCGATACAAGAAGAGGAAGAAAGCTCCTCGAAAAGTGGTGTGGTACTTTCCGATCACTCCTCGTCTGCAGCGGTATTTCGCGGACCCTAAGGTAGCAAAGCTCCTGCGTTGGCACGCGGATAGGGAGGAGAAGAAGCGAGAAGATGACGCAAATGATCCGGAGATAGATAAAAAAGACAAGATGCTGAGTCACCCTAAGGATGCGAGCCAGTGGCAAGCGTTGAACTTCGAAGACCTAGAATTTGGGAACGATCCAAGGAACATCGTGCTGGGCGCGAGCACCGATGGAGTCAATCCGTTTGGCAGCCAGAGAAGCACACATAGCACCTAGCCTGTGTTTTTGTGGATGTACAACCTTCCCCCCTGGTTGTGCATGAAGAGGAAGTACATTCACATGAGTATGCTAATTGAAGGACCGAAACAACCAGGGAACGACATCAATCTGTATCTGGGGCTGCTGAAAGAGGAGCTTGACACGCTGTGGAAAACGCCAGCCAATACGTGGGATGCCACAGAGAAAGAATATTTCCCTATGAGAGCCGCACTGCTCACGACGGTGCACGATTATCTTGGTTACGGATATCTCGCGGGGCAGGTAGTCCACGGATTTTCTGGATGCGTAAGGTGCATGGATGACACAACGTATCGCCAGCTAGATAGAGATCCCGGGTCTTTGAAAACCGTGTTCATGGGACATCGAAGGTGGCTTCGCGACGATGACCCGTGGAGGAAACGCAAGGATCTGTTCGATGGTGAAACCGAACCCCGAAAACGCCCGTGTACGAGGAGCGGCGAGGAAATAGACAAGCTGTTGAAAAATTGGAAAGACTGCCCACTGCCGGGAAAGAAGCAAAAGGCGCCAGAGCCGGGAAAGAAGCGAAAGGCGCCAGAGCCGCTGCTGAAGGTATGGAAAACGAGGTCTGTTTTCTGGGACTTGTCGTACTGGAGGATCCACTGTGTGCCTCACAGCCTTGATGTCATGCATATCACGAAGAACGTGTGCGAGAGTCTGCTTGGTACCCTGCTCAACATGCCAGAGAGGACCAAAGATGGGCCGAAAGCAAGGGCAGACTTGAAATCAATGGGCATTAGGCAGGAGCTTCACGCTAATGATGATGATGATGATGATGATGATAAGGCGAAGCAGGACACAGTAAGTCGCCGCAAAGGCAAAAAGGCCAAGAAGACCGGAAATGACTACCCTCCCGCGTGCTTCACTCTAAGTCAGGAGGAGATCGAGCAGTTTTTCACCTGCCTCCTAGGAGTAAAACTTCCTTACGGTTACGCGGGGAAGATAAGAAGATACCTAGACCCAGCGAAGCAGAAGTTCAGTGGGATGAAGTCTCACGACTGTCACGTGCTGATGACGCAGATACTTCCAGTTGCAATCCGTGGGATCATGGACGCGCACGTCCGTGAAATGCTATTTGGCCTATGCAACTTTTTCGACGTCATCTCTCGGAAGTCGATTGGCGTGAGGCAACTCAGAAGGCTACAGGAAGAGATCGTGGTGATACTATGCGAGCTTGAGATGTACTTCCCGCCCGCATTCTTCGACGTTATGGTGCATCTGCTGGTCCATATAGTGGAGGATATCATCCAACTCGGGCCGACGTTCCTGCACAGCATGATGCCGTTCGAAAGGATGAATGGTGTCATCAAAGGATACGTTCGCAACATGTCACGTCCAGAGGGAAGTATAGCCAGGGGCTTTCTGACCGAAGAGTGCATCTCCTACTGCATGAATTATCTAGGCATTGAGAACCCCGTTGGTCTGCCCGTCAACATGCACCTCGGCAGGCTCGCTGGATGGGGTCACCGTGAGGGTCGCCGCGAAATGCATGTCGACTTAGAGGGTCGACTCGCCGACTTTGAAAGAGCAAACCTAGTCGCGCTACAACACATAGACGTGGTCGATCCTTGGGTGGTAGAGCACAAAACCTTTATTAAGAAGACATACAATGACCGAGGCCAACAAAGGACGGACGGAGATATAATCAAAAAGCACAACTCATGTTTCACGCGTTGGTTCAAGCAGAAGCTTCTGTCGTACCCTTTACATGAGGATTCTTCCGCGGAAGAACAACTCATATTCGCCTTGTCACAGGGCGCCGAGCACAACCGGATGACCTATGAGGCGTACGATATCAACGGCTACACATTCTACACCGAGGCCAAGGACATGAAGAGCGATGGTTATCAGAACTCCGGGGTAATGATGGAATCCTACACCGGTAATGACAAGGACAGATACTACGGAAGGATCGAGGAGATCTGGGAGCTGAGCTACGCTGGAGAGAAGGTCCCGATGTTCCGTGTCAGATGGGCGAAGAGCGTCCTAAAAGAAGACCGGTATTTCACCACCATGGTTATACCCGAAGCCAAATCCAAGACCACGGGCGCAAACGTCACCGCGAAAAATAAGCCATGGGTACTGGCTTCCCAAGTTGACCAATGCTTCTTCATTACCGACCCGTCAAAGCCCAGTCGTGTTGTCGTGAGGAAAGGCAAAAGGAAGATCATCGGAATGGATGGAGTAGCCAATGAGCAAGACTTCGACAAGTACGGCGACCCGAGGATCGAACATGACGACGATGATGAAGTAGCAGCATACACCACAAGAAGAAGCAGGACCACCCTACCTAAAGGACGTCCGTTCCACAGAAGAACTCCATTTGCGAAAAAGAAGGGCAAGAAGATTGTGAACAGATAGCTAGCTAAGATAGATTCTATTTAAATCGTAGCCTTCATTTCTCGATTGTATTTCATGGGCACTTTTTGAACTATCATGAATATTTTTAAATTTCATGGACACTCGATCTCGATCCCCCTCCATCTCGATCGCTATCCCACCTCGCCAGATCCGGTCCCCCTCGCCGCCGAGCACCCCCCGGTCCACCGGCCGCTGCCGCCGACCCCCCGCACCCTCGATTCCCCTACTCAAC
>NC_057810.1:703360949-703370253 GCF_018294505.1 Triticum aestivum | reverse complement strand
TTTTTAAAAATTTATTACTGTCTTATAAAAAAAATATTACTGTTATGATTTAAACAAGTTTGAACATATTTAAACACAAATAAGTATCAAACAGCATTTTAAATGCATAAAAAAATTGTGGAGCCTAGGAATCGAACCCATGACCTCCTGGTGTGAGAACTGGCTGCTGACCAGTCGAGCTAGTAGAGGGAACTTGATGTGGATCAGGTCAGGTGGAAGATAACCTGTTGGCTCAAGCAGAAATCAAAAAAAATACTAATGGCGCACCAGGGTGGGGTGCGCCATTAGTATGGATGTACTTATGGCGCACCGAGGGGTGGTGCGCCATTAGTATTGTGCCGCCCTGGCCCAAACCTATCCCCTCTCTCTCCCTCGCCCTCACCCTCGATCCCCTTCCCCTCTCCTCTCCCGTCGCCGCTGCCCCGCCGCCTCGACGCCGCCTCGACGCCTCGGCGCCTTCCTGTCCGACGGTGCCAAGCACTGCTACGCGCTCCCCGTCGCCACCCACGCGCGCTACCTCGTCCGCGCCACCTTCCTCTACACCGGATTCGATGGCGACGACGCCTTCCCGGAGTTCGACCTCTACCTCGGTGCCACCCGCTGGTCCCCCGTCGTCACAAGGGAGGCCATCGTGCTGGCCCAGTCCTCCACCGTCTCCGTCTGCCTCTCCAACGCCACCACCGGCCAGCCCTTCATCTCGACCCTCGAGCTCCGGCCCCTCAACGGGTCGCTGTACCGCACCGACGCCGAGGCCCGCGCCTTCCTCGCCCTCGCCGCCCGCATCAACTTCGGCGCACCCTCGCCAGATCCCGTCAGGTCTGTCTTCCCCTTTCCCCATTCTTTTTGTTCTGATTATGATTTTAAAATGTAATCAATCTTCTTTCACTTGCTATTCTTCCTACAAATCACTGGATTCGTTAACTATATGCCTACATGCCAAATGGTGATTTTTTCTTTTACACAAGTAAAATGTGGTCAACCAATTCAACCCAAAATTTGTCATCTCCAGCAAACTAGTGTCTTTTTCTTGTCTGTAGATTAATATGGATGTTGGTCTTCCTTAGGTTCAAAACCAATAAACCAAACTAACTTGTCATTCTTGTTTTTAATCACTGTGACAACACATAATTTATGTTAAGAAACTGATGACATTTCAATATTTTACTTATTAAACCAACCAAGGTTGCACCTGCACAACCTTGAGCTGGGAGGTGATGTCAAGCATAGTCACTTCTGCCAGATATGGCTTGTAAAAGCCAGGAGAAATACTGTCCTTCTTTGTTTCTTGAAAGCTCGCCGAGAAGTTAACTCCTAGGGTTTTAGCAGTTATGTATAAAAAACATAGAAAAGCCCGGCGGAATTAACTTTGGATTTTCTGCATTTAACTAAAAAACCCATAAAGAGTACAGTTCATTATTGAATAAAATGAAATGGCAGTTTATTTAGAAATTTGGAGCAGTTGTTCTATGGTTTTTTTAGCGCAAAAAGTCTGATTATATAAGCAAAAACAATTGTTAGCTTTTAGATGTTGTGGTGGTTCACTTGGGGGTATGTGTAGCAGTTAGCAAAAACAGAGGACTAAAGTGCTCTGTTTTGGCAAACCAGTGCATGCATGCCTTTTTTCTTCTTCATTTTTTTTCACTGACGACGAATGCTGGCAACTCGACAGCAGCTAGCTAGCAGGTGTTCCTTTACAAGCATAGTAGAGCATAGTATGGATTCTAATGTTCAACTCTGACTAAACAGGTTCTGCAAACGGTCTTTTACTGCACTTGACTGAAGAAGTAGGTGTCTGCTATATCCTGCACTTGAGGTGAGTTGTGTTCTCAGGTTTACATTGCAATGGGCACTCTTCTTGTAAACACAAATTCAGATTTATATACTATATGCTGGCATGACTGTTTTTATTAGGCAGGACAGTGCAGTAGTTGATGTATCTTGGGTTGATTATAAAGTTGCTTGGGTTTAATATTACCCAGCATGATGATGTATCAATGTAGCGTTAGCATATGATCCAAGTGCTAGTACTGCTAGTAAATAGCTAATACAGTTAATGAAGAAGAAAAAAAACTGCTAGTACAGTTAATGAAGAAGAAGAAAAACTGCTACTACTGCTAGTAAATAGCATCAGACTGAATGTGTTTTATATATGGCCAATACAGTTAGATGGACAATACAGTTATTGAAGAAGAAAAAAACTGCTAGTACTGCTAGTAAATAGCATCAGACTGAATGTCTTTTATATATGGTACTGCTAGTAAATAGCTTCTTCTATATACTAATTTGCATCAAAGTGTAGAACAAAGCATCAGACTGAATAACTAACAGTGGGTAATTAACCTAACTATTCATTTTTCCTTAGGCTAATATTAAAATGTCCAGTGTATATATATTTGAAAATGATTGCTGCTAGATGTTAATTTGCTGGTACTAGCTAGAATTTAGCACTGAAAAGCAAAAGCAAAAGCTAATTAACTGCTGGGTAATAGCACTGGTACTAGGTAGCTAAAATATGTGTTTTGAAACACTGAGAGCAGAAACACTTACTACATACATATGCTCAAGAAACACTTACTAACCAGAAAAGGTTTTGACTTGAAATGTTAATAGCACAGAGAGCACCACAAGTTAAACACCTCAATCTGTTAGTATTTGTCTGCATTTTCTCACATTCTTCTTGCATCTGATCCAGTATTGCTTGTAGTGGTTTGTCCAAAATGTTGAATGATACTGCTTGGAGATGCATATATTGTTTCACCTCTTCACATGCCAATGTATTTTCCATGTTGTGATGGAGGCCTTTTTTGCCTTGTCCACCCGAGAGGCCCTTGAGTTTGCTGGAATGTCGATTAGCTTCCGTTCCAGCAAATTCGGGTACTCCATATGTCCTATTTTCAGCAAAGGTCATGCTGAAATTTTCCGTGAATTTTAGCATAACTTTGCTAAAAATAGGACATATGGGGTACTTGTGACTAATGCATGGGCCGGGGTACTTGTGACTAATGATGAAAGCTTAGGCTTTTAGGGTGCCTCGGCGTCGGAAAACCCTCAATGATAAAAGCTTAGCTTTTAGGATGCCTCGGTGTCGACAAACCCTAAATGATGAGACCATGATCTTGTTCCTTGATAATAACCAACTTTTTGACCAAACTTTGTTCCTATTTAGAGAGAAACATGGCCAACAACGATGAGGCCGGGGGTTCGGGCGGCAAGGCATTCTGGGAGCTGTCCCAGGAGATGGAGGAACAACCTCACTTGTATGAGGACGCCGCCTTCCCCACCGATCCTGAGACCACTGATGGTACCGCCGAGGATGACCCCACTGATGCCACCACTGATGGTGCCGCCGAGGATGCCACCACTGATGATGGCGGCGCACGCACAGATGGCAGCCAACCGAAGAGGCAACGGAAGGACCGGCGCCCGACCGTGCTCCGCACCCTCAAGGAGCAAGTTACTGAAGTGGACTCCGACGGGAATCCAACGGCGCCCGAATGAATAGTCAAGGGGTACTCGCTTCAGCTCGGGTGCATTCTCCGGAGCACCGTCTCGATCAACACCGAGAACCTGAGGCATCCTGACCGAGGGAATTTGCGCAACCTCCTCTTCACGAAGCTGCACGAACGATACAAGTTCCCCGCTGAATTTGAAAACACAAGTCTCAAAGGGAATAAAGTGAACAATGTTGCCCTCACGAAGATGAGCAAGGCCCTGTCTACTTGGAAAAGCAATGTGAAGAGAATGATTGAGAAAGGTGAGAGTTATGAGAAGATCAAGGAAAAAAATCCTTCGATCACCAAAGATGACTACAACGACTTCAAGATCAATTGCTCGAGCACCGCAAACTCCCAATCAAGTCAGTGGGGGAAAGAAATGCGGGAGCTGAACTTAGGGGAACACACACTCGGTCCTGGCGATTACAGAGTGGCGGAGCCTATATGGGACAAGGAGGAGGCGGACCGTGCCGAGCAAGGCCTACCGCCCCTCTTTGATAAATACGGTGACAAGCAGACCAGGAACTTTGTCAGGGCCCGGTACAAGAAGGACAGTGCTGGGGACCGGCAAGTCACGAGTTCTTACCTCGAAGGCGTCATTCTGGCAAACCAAGATAAGGATAACTTCCTCGTGCCTTACTTTCCCGAGTAAGTCCTCCCCTCAACCGGCCCGTAACATATGAATTCTTAGATTTCGATTGTTTTTCTTTTAACATTCCGTGTTTTCTGCAGTGACACACATTGCACGCTCATCCTCCTAAGCCCCAAATATTCCATGGCCACGTATTTCGACCCGGACCGTCAGTCGAACGTAGACTACACAAATGTCAAGAAGGTTCTTGATGATGTTCTCCCCGGCTACGCCAAATCTGGAGGCACCTTTACCAGGCCTATTCGTAAGTATGGCAAGCACGTGTTCTCCCACAATACGACGTTCTGCTGCGTCAAGCAGCCGCCTGGCGGTCAGAAGGGTGCCTACTACGCCATCCATCACATGCGGGCGATCGTACGGGACCATCATCAACTTCTGCTACCGAGTAAACTCAAAGATTGGGCCACGAGCGTGTCGGCAATCCAGGACGCGGACATCAGACAAGAATTCTTTCGCATCCAGTCGGAGTTTGCGGAAATCATCCATCAAGATGTCCTTCGTACCTCGGGGCAGTTCTACCTCAGAAATCAACCGTCCAACAGTGACATCGACACAATGCTACAAATGCAGGCTGACAACGCCCGTTATTTCATGACTCCCACGATAGACGGCGGCTTCATCCATGCTCCGGTCCCTTGAGTCGAGTCGAAAGAAGTGATGCTGTGTCTAGTTCTGAAACATCGATTGGCTCATGTTGTAATTAAACTTTAATGAACTTGTAGTATGTCTCTTTGGTTTCGAGAGTCGTTCAACTTAGATGTAATCGATGCTATTAATGTCTTGCTTTTCTCTTCCGATCGTTCTGTTGCATACTTATATATTGCTTATGTATTGTCTGTGAATTGGTACTAACGTTTTGTTTGGCTAGTGCATAGCGATGCCGTCGTATGTCGTGTACAAGGGTAAGGTTCCCGGAGTCTATGACGACTAGGAGGAGTGTCGGAGACAGGTTCACTGATCCAGCGGTAACAGTTACAAAGGGTACACCACTAGGGCCGAGGCCGAATCTATTTACACCCGCTATCTAGCGGGAGAGGGGAGGGAGCGTTGGAGGAACCGGATGAAGACAAGTTTCATCGTGATGATGCTCATCGTGATGACCGCAGCTCTCTTCTATGTGATGGTAGTTTAGATGATCGATATCGACTTGTGATGTGAAGACAAACTCGCTACTCGCGGTCTCGAGACTTGTAATATAATGTTCTATCTTTGTTCGGTCTTTTCAATTCGGAGACTAATATGATGAATTGTATTCGGAGACTAATATGAAGAATTGTATTCAGAGACTAATCTTCTATTGTATTCGATGAATCTGTTGTTGATGTGTGCTGTCTATATTTTGTCCAATTATACATTTTGTAACCTGTGCAAAAAACAGAAAATAAAAAAATAAAAAAACCTAATATTCATACTAATGGCGCATCACATCACAGTGGGCCATTAGTATGCCAAAGGATACTAATGGCGCATCATTAAACAGTGCGCCATTAGTATGCCGAAGTTACTAATGGCGCATCTTGTTGTTGTGCGCCATTAGTATGCCAAAGCACCTGCGTATACATGGCCCCCTGGGAGGCATACTAATGGCGCATTGTTGTATATACTAATGGCGCATCTGAGGTCCGCCATTAGTATACCAGATACTAATGGCGCACCAGTGGTGCGCCATTAGTAAAATATACTAATGGCGTGGCACTAATGGCGCACCACTAATGTGTCATTAATGGCCAAATTAGGTGCATCATTAGTAGGCCTTTTCCTAGTAGTGTTGCCTCTATTATATCATGGCAGATGGTTGGCCAAGGTTTCTAGAATACATGATTGTCTATTCTGTGTGCAATAAAAATAAAAATATGTAATTTCTTTTTACTTCCTAAACGGGGAAATATATAACGTTAAAAATTCCTATGAGTGGTTTGTCTTAGAACGGACTGACTACGGGTCAGTCGATTGAAAATTTAAAGTGGGCCAGTCGACTGACCAAAAGCTGTTTCAGTAAAGGGGGTTGGATTTGACGACGGCGAGGTCGCGGCAAAATGGACGACGCCGTGAAGGCCGAGCGACGCTCAATCCTCCTCGCTAGAGCTGCACAGGTCGATGTACTTGGCCGCTTGCTCCGCGCGGATGCGACGCCACTCCTCAGCCTTGTCGTTGGCGACGGCGTTGGCGGCGACCGCCTGCTGCCACTGGAGGGCTTCGAGCTCCTCGGCGTGGCGCCGGCGCTCCGCCTCCTCGCGCACGCTCCGCTCGGCGATGGCGGCAGCGATGGCGTCGAAGTCTGTGATCTAGTCCACGGGCCCGACGACTCCGCCGCGGCCGAGCGGAGCGGGCTCCTCGGGCTCCTCCTTCACTGGGACGAAGGCGAACGGCGCCGGCGGCTCCGGCTCCTCCTCGTCGTCCGACAACTCCCTCTTCACGGGGAGGAAGCCCGCGCCGGAGGACGACGAGAATCCGGCGTAGGAAGATCTCGCGGAGGAGAATGACGTGCTACGGCGGTCGTATTCCGCCGTCTAGCAGCGGTTGAAGCTCGGCGGCCGCGACATCCCGCGGTTGGTCCACCTCCGGGCGCCGTGCTTCCTCGCGCCGTCCGCCCGGACGCGCCGCTCACGCTCCGGGTCGCGCTCACGGCCGGATCTGCTGCCGGAGCCGCGGCCGGAGCTCCACGTTCGCCCCCACATGGCGGCTGGAGGCGGGGCAGGTGATCGCCGGCGGCGAGAAATTGCGAGAGGGGAAAGGGGAATCGGGTGGCTCGCGGCGGCGGGGGGATAGGGTTTGGACCCGCAAAACGGTCGCGAAACCGCGGTTATACTGCTCGGTGAAGGCGGTTTGCGGGCTGCGACAAAAAAATTTGCGGGCCCGGCGAGTATGAGGGCTCTGTTCTGACCGGAAAATTGGGCCGAGCCTACATACTCACTGGGATTTTTGCGGGCCGAGGGTTTTGCGGGGTCTGCTAGAGTTGCTCTAACTCGATCGCACGTGAAAACATCAAGGCGAGCAGGCTGGCCACTGTCACACGCGATATTAATTCGCTTCCGAGGAATTTGTACGCGCAGCGTTAAGCAGTGCACGTACACAACGTCCGTACATATGTATCTGCACTAGCACACTGCCTGTTTTTTTAAGATAAACCAACACTGCTAGCTAGTTACCTTCCTTTTCCTCATTTTTTTTCTTTTGGATCAAAGGACAGAGCATTCAAACACATGCATGGATGCATTTCACGTACTGTACATGACTAGCTGCAAAAAAGTATCGTACATCACTTTAAGTATCTGTACGCACATGCACTTCCTCCCATCGATCGATGGTAGCTAAACTAATGCATTTCAATCTAGTAACAACCCATGCATGTTAGTCGAAAGAAAATTAAATTTGGGTTAGTTGACTGACGCAAATTAAAACAAATAGTGAAAAAACTTCATACATTTTACACATAAATTGTACTTTTTTATAATATGCAAGAAAGCACATATAATAATTGAAAGAAAATAAAATAGAACTAAAACTAAACCAAAATTTGCACACAATTTACAAAGAAATTGCACTTCTTAAATATGCAAGAATAAGCACATAATAGTGTAATTTTTTAAAAAAAGGTTTTCTAATAGAAAATGAATTAGTGGCTTTGGTATTGCCCTTATAGAAATAGTAATAAATAAAGTAAAATAATAAAGTTTTCCAAGGAAGAATGAATTACTGACATTGGTATTACCATTTAAGAAGAAAAAAGAAAAGAAAAAGTAATGACAAAATTTGCACAAAATTTATACAAAAATTGCGTGTTTTATAATATGTACGAATTTAAGTGTATAATGGTGCAATTTCCATGAAAAGGAAGTTTCCTCCGAAGAAATAGATTAATGGCTCTGTATTACCCTTAAAGAATAAATAAAATAAAATGAAAAGTAAAACAAAATCAAAATAATGATGTTTTTCTAAGGAAGAATGAATTAGTGGCACTGTTATTGCCCTTCCGGAAGAAAGAAAATGAAAACAATTGCACATAAATTGCACTTTTCGTAATATGCAAGAATAAGCTTATAATAGTGAAATTTTCGCCAAAAGAAAATTTTCTAGAAAGAATTAAAGAAGAAAGACAATAAACCAAAAACTAAAAATTAAAACTAAATAAGAATGATGATTTTTCACAATTTATTATAGTTTACATTCATTTGTGTAATACTTGTGTCTATACATTCAAATAAAAACAACCCGACCAAAAAATAAATAAAAAGAAAAATAAAAAACACACACAAATGTCAATAAATAATCTGAACCATATCTAGTATCAATGGTACATCCCAATCTCACACATATGCACGACACACAACACACGCGCGCGCATAGAAAAACTAACATGCAGAAAAAGAAAAGATAAAAAAAGTTGCAGCGTATACAGGCATGAAGGCATGGCACCGCATGTAGCCATGCATACGGCTAGTCAGAGGCAATCTTGCATGCATGCATGTTCGGAGTAAAATGAAAATAGACATGTTAGCCTTGTGCCTAACCTCAAGCAAGTTCCACCCCTACACCATCAACCGACCCCACCACCACCACCCCCTCAGAAACAAAATGAATAATGATAAAACTTGCACACAATATATACAGAAATTATGTTTTTTATAATATGCAAGAATAAACATGTGTTAGTGGAACTTTTACAAAAAAGATGTTTTCTTAGAAGAAATGAATTAGTGGAGTTGACAATGCCCTTAAAGAAGAAAAAGAAAAATAGAAACAAAAAAAATCATAATAATGAAGCCTTCTAAGCTAAAATGAATCACTGGCATTTAATATTACCCTTGAAGAAAAAAGAAAATAAAAAATTGAACGTTGGCAGTACCCTTTAAGAAGAAAGGCAATAAAAAACAAGTAATGACAATATTTGCACGCAATTTACACAAAAATTGTGCTTTGTTATAATATGCAAAAAATAAATGTATTACTGTTAAAGAAAGAAAATGAAATACAATTAAAATTAAACTGAAATAAAATAATAAACTTTTCGAGGGGAGAATAAAACCATTTAAAAAGAAAGAAAATAAATCAAACACAAAATAATGAAATTTTCTAGGGAAGATTGAAACCCTTTAAGAAGAAAGAAAATAAAAAAAAACAACAAAACGAAATAATGATGTTTTCTAGGGAAGAATGA
>NC_057810.1:703360456-703360939 GCF_018294505.1 Triticum aestivum | reverse complement strand
AAACAAGTAATGACAATATTTGCACGCAATTTACACAAAAATTGTGCTTTGTTATAATATGCAAAAAATAAATGTATTACTGTTAAAGAAAGAAAATGAAATACAATTAAAATTAAAATGAAACAAAATAATAAACTTTTCAAGGGAAGAATAAAACCATTTAAGAAGAAAGAAAATAAATCAAACACAAAATAATGAAATTTTCTAGGGAAGATTGAAACCCTTTAAGAAGAAAGAAAATAAAAAAACAACAACAAAACGAAATAATGATGTTTTCTAGGGAAGAATGAAACCCTTTAAGAAGAAAGAAAATAAAAAACAAAAACAAAATAACGAAGTTTTCTATGGAAGAATGAAACCCTTTAAGAAAACAAAATACAAAAACTAAAACAAAACAAAACAATAAAGTTTTCTATGTAAGAATGAATCCCTTTAAGAAGAAATATAATATAAAAAACAAAACGAAATACTGAATAGAGGAAA
>NC_057810.1:703352878-703360377 GCF_018294505.1 Triticum aestivum | reverse complement strand
TAAGAAGAAAGAAAATAAAAAACAAAAACAAAATAACGAAGTTTTCTATGGAAGAATGAAACCCTTTAAGAAAACAAAATACAAAAACGAAAACAAAACAAAACAATAAAGTTTTCTATGTAAGAATGAATCCCTTTAAGAAGAAATAAAATATAAAAAACAAAACGAAATACTGAATAGAGGAAAATGAAACCCCTTAAGAAGAAAGAAAATAAAAAAATAACTTGCACACATGTATGCCTTGAAATTGCACTTCTGCAATATGCCCAAAATAAGCATATACGGTGCAATTTTTGCTCTCTACTATAATATACACACATGGTGTATCATACTTGTGTGTATACTTACTTACAAACACAAAAATAGAAGTAATTTTTTCTAAGAAGAAATGAAGTATAGTGGCATTGGTACCACCCTTTATGAAGAAAGGAATTCAAAAATAATAATGATGCAATTTGCACACAATTTACACATAAATTGCAGTTTTTTAGTTATCTAAGAATAAACATATAATACTGATTTTTACATAAAAACAAAGTTTTTAAACAAGGAACGAATAAGTGGCATTGGTATTGTCCTTGAAAACAGGAAATTAACTAAAAACTAAATATGGTAAAACAAATAAAGTTTTCTAAGAGGGAATAAATTAGCGACATTGGTATTACTCTTAGAAGAAAGAAAACAAATAAAAACTTGCACACAACTTTGCAGGGAAATTGCACCTTTTATAATATGCCGCGAATACACATATAATAATGCAACTTTAGCAGTCTAGTATAATTTACACACATATTGTATAGTTCTTTCATGCATGCATGCATACATACATACATACATACAATAATACAAATGTATTTAATTAGCAAAAAAAATAGCACAAAAGAATTAGCATTGGTATTACCCTTAAAGAATAAAGAAAATAAAAAATCACAAAATCACAAAATTAGCACAAAATGCACTTTTTATAATATGTAGGATAAATATATAACGATGAAGTTTCCGTGCTGTAATGTAATTTGTACATGTAGTACTTGCATGTATACAGTTTCACGCACTCAACATCCGAAAATACACGTAAAGAAGAAAAGTCAACTGAGAAATAAAAAATCTGCACATGCAAAAAACAAAAGCAAACACATGGAAAAACAGCATGCACGCATGAAATTCAGCCCAAGAACAAAATCGACTGACCCAAAATAGATGTCAATCAAATCCAAACAGCCCAATATCACCAGCAAAACATGACAGAAAAAAGAAAAACTACACAAATCTTAAAGCACAATCCAAAGGCCAGAAAATTGATTGACCACAAGACAAAATTCAGCTAACTGAAATCTAGCTAAATTGGTCTTAGAACTATTTGCATTGTTTGAGATTAGACGTTGTTGATGTGACTACCTGAATTGGGTGACATGGCTCGTGGCCCGGTGAGTGCGGCAATAGAGCACACGGGCTCGCCTGGTCCTGGTAGCACGAGACAACAAGTCGTTGACACGTAATGTCTCAAAAAAAAAACAAGTCGTTGACACGTGTGGATGTGCGGTGAATGCAATCGTACAACGTACATATGGATGTTCGATTGCACACGAGTATACGGAGAGGTGCGGCATAGATTCTGGAAACGCGTATGGTAGTCTGTGTCTGTCGGTACGCATGCCGTCACATATAACAACATCGGGACCTACACGTGGCGCATGGGGAAAAAAACTTTGGTCGCCACACGAGCTCGCGAGATCATGGCTATGGCGATGGCGGAGGATACACTAGTGCAGAACCGGACAATAGCACCGGTTCGTAAGGCCCTTTAGTGCCGGTTCCATAACCGGCACTAAAGTGTGGGCACTAAAGCCCCCCCCCCCTTTAGTACCGGTTCAGCATGAACCGGTGCTAAAGAGAAACCACGTGGCACGAACCAGCTGCAGGGGCCTGGAGCCCTTTAGTACCGGTTGGTAAGACCAACCGGTACTATAAGGTTTAGGGGGTTTTAGTTTTATGATTTCTTTTTCATTTAAGTTTGTGTTTCCATTTTAATTCCTTTTCGTTTGCTGGTATTTTACGATACTACACATTGTACACGTTATATATATATATATATATATATATAATTTCTAGTAGAACCAATCATGCATATATATATCATCAATGTCTCACAAACCATCATATTAATTAATTCACACATACACACATGTATAGCTATATACAATTTCTCCTACATATGCATGTTGCCTTCGGAGCCAGTGGCATTATAGCCTAATTGGTGCCTTCGGAGCACGATGACAATTGGAAGTGGTTTTCATGGGGGCGGTAGCAGGTAATAGTATTCTCCCTTCAGATTTATGACCTGGTCGAGCAAAAATTCTGCTATTTCCTCTTGAAGTGCTTCTACGTGCTCCGTTTCTAGGAGATTCGCCCGCACCTCTCTGAACTGTTAAGAAGGAGATCAATATGCATGTGTATTAGTTGTGTGACTAGATATCGATAATGGTGTAAAAATTGTGAATAGTGTTTTGACAAGCGTACCCAATCCTATCTTTGAGATCTGCTCCTTTCGGACGCCATCATGCGAATGTTCTCGCAAACGCAGAATGCACACAGATCAGTCCCCTGCGCCTGCTTCAGGGCCTTTACGAGAATGGAATTTGATCAGATAATAATTAATCAAGCATGATAATTAAAGAGATGGCAGCAAGCTAGCTAACTAGTACTACTTAATTACTTACCTTGGGTCTTCCTCATTTAAGCTTTTTTTTCCATTCGCCGTCCGTGACCCTGATGAACCTTGCCCAAGCCCTGCCCGCCGACAAAGAAAATGAATAAAGGGGTTATTAAATAGTTCATATCATGAAATGATGAACTAAATAGGCCGAGATATATAATTAATAATGATTGAAATTACCTGTTGACTATCCCAAACAAGATGTTATAGTCAGTTTTTTCTTTGAGTAGTGAGTCCAGTATTTCAACTGTTCTGGCGTCAACTTTAATGATACACAAGACCCAGTGAAATCTGCATGCACACACGTTTGCATGTCTTAATTAAGCGGGCATATGTAAGCAAAAACATGTAGCTAGCTAGTAGGCAAAAACAAAGAATTTGTAGTACAAGACAGTATGACTCACTGGAAGTTGTAAGGAAGTAGTATATCTTCATTGTATTTTAAGCGCTTCAAGAACTCTAGCATGCTGTCCTCTACGGCCTTTTGATGACGTTCATCTATTTTCCATGTGTATTCATTAACGGTGTTTGGGTCAATGAACCCAATGCCATAGCGTCCACCTTTTCTCATTTCATACATCTTCATCCTGCATATAATACCACAGAAAAGAATATAGTGAGGATAATTACAGGTAATGATTGATCAAAAGGATCACTACAGCTAGCTTGAGACTTAAATTACAGAAAGAAATCACTTACAGACAATAGCAACTGACAATAGATTTGTCGAGTGCGTCTTGATTGTATAACTGAAACAGTTCAGAATACTCAACGGACACAGCTTTCTCATGGTAGTAATGATCCTCCTTGACATTCACCATGAGGGACAATCGATCGGAAATCTTGGTAATGTTCATGTACCATTGATGCAATTCATACATTCTCGTTGGGAGGTTCTTGACCTTGTCTGGCTCGACCAAAGGTTGGCCCCGGACATATTTCCGTTTTATTTCATCCTCTCTAAGCACAGGCATGGGCTCGATCTCGAGGAGTTGTCCAACAGTGATTTTGAGAACTTCAGCCTGCATTATATGCTCCTTCGTTATTACCACATTGCCCACCTCAGGAACGTAAACTGTTTGCCCACAATAATATTGGGCGCGCGTACTATCACGTGTTGTTGGCACAACAAGCGAGGGGATCGATTGCGCCGCCTGTTCTCCCAGCTGGGGAATGGTTTTCCCGCATTTTTTGACAGCTGCTTCTTGTTTGCTCGATCCCGAGCTCGCCTCCTTACGTACACGTGCTCGATTTAACTTCCTGATGTGGCGCTCATAGTCTGTGTCAACAGGCTTGGGAGCTGGTGGTTGAGCCATACGAATGAAGTGGTCAATCATTTCCTCAGGCACTTTCTCCCTTGGCAGCGTTGGCGGTTTCGGTGCAAAATGGGCTTCCACCTCGGACTTCGATATGGCTGCGATTTCCTCCTCGGACCTGTCATAAGCCCTCTGCGGAAGAGGCGTGAGGCTTGGACCATATTTATATCGCTTGCCTCCGCCTGTACTTCCTGTACTACCTCGACTCGTACTGCTACGCATCATAGTGGCGGGGTGTCTCTTCTGTGATTGCTGAGGCGGCGGAGACGGCTGACGGGGCTGAGTTGGACGAGGAGGAGTGGCCGCCTGAAGCTGTCCCGGACTTGGAGGAGGAGTGGCCTGAGGTTGTGCCGGACTTGGAGGAGGAGTGGATGTCTGACGCTGTGGCGGACTTGGAGGAGGAGGAGTGGTCTGACACTTTGCCGGACTTGGAGGAGGAGTGGCCTAACACTTTGCCGGACTTGGTGGACTTGCAGGAGCGGGAGACTGCTGACTCGGTGGCGGACTTCGACGAGGAGTCGGCTGACGCGGTGTCGGTGGCCTTCGAAAGATGATGCAATCCTTTTTTCCATAGGATGATACGATGTTTGGCGTCCCCGAGAAAGCGCTCGTCGTCACCTCCAGGATAGTCAAGCTCTAGCTCCGAATATGGGTCCACCACCTCATCAACCAAGACACGAGCATAGCCCGCTGGAATCGGGTTGCAATGGAAGGTTGCCTCGGGGGGATTTGTAAAAGCAACAGCGTCCGCCACCTTCATGGATATGTTCTTCATTTTGACGTGTAGCTCGCAGCTAGTGTTCTTCGTGATGTCATCCACGGGGTATCTACCCAGCATTGCGTCGTCCGGGGCGGAACCCACACTGCTTCTCGGCATGGATGGGGCGGTGCTATCCAATGCTGGATCATTCGCTAGCTGCTGCAGCTGCTGAGACCCCCTTTGCTGGGTAAGTGAGTCGATCTGCTCCTGCTGCCGCTGGAATTTGACTACCAATTCCGCTTGACTTGCTTCTAGGCCTTGAAGGCGTTCATAGTCCCGCTTCCTCTGCTCCTCCTCCATCTTCCTCTTCTTCTCCTTCGCAATCTTCTTTCTTGCATGGGTTCTGTAGTCAGTGTTCCAGTCTGAGAACCCCTCATACCACGGAATAGCACGCTTGCCTCGTGTTCTTCCCGGGTGTTCAGGATTTCCCAGGGCACGCGTAAGCTCGTCGTTCTCTCTGTTGGGCTGGAACACCCCCGATTGTGCCTCTTCTATTGCAACAAGTATCGCATCGTCGGCTCCCTTCAGACTTGCCTTCGTCGAAACATTGCCTGTCTTCGGGTCCAACTCCCCCCCATGCGCATAGAACCAAGTCCTGACCCTGGGGGGCCAACTCTTAGTAACCGGAGTGGCACCTGCATCCTCCATCTCTTTTTCAGACTTATCCCACTTAGGCATTGCCAACGCATAGCCACCTGGCCCCAGCTTATGGAACTTATCCTTTTTTTCGGCATTCTTCTTGTTTATTCTCGACCGTTCCTTAGCTAATTCTGAATCCTTGAATTTCACGAAATCGTCCCAATGAGCACGTTGGTTCTCTAGTGTTCCCTCGAATACTGGAGTCTTCCTTCCTCCCTTGACGTACTTGTCCCATTCACGATTCTTGTGGTTCTTGAATGCAACCGCCATCTTCCTAAGAGCAGCGTCCTTGACTTTCTGCACATCTGCTTCTGTGAAATGATCTGGTAGGGTGAAATGTTCCATGAGAGTATCCCAAAGCAGATCTTTTTGATTCTTGTCGACAAAAGTAACATCTGGACGTGGAGCAGCGTCCTCTTTGCCTTTTTGTCTTTTGTCTTTTGCTGGCTCTCTCCATTCTTGAAGGGAGATCGGGAGTTGGTCCTTCACAAGAACTCCGCACTAACGAATGAACTTGTCCGCAATCTTCTTAGGCGCTAATGGTTCGCCATTAGGTCTGACTGCCTCGATATTGTACTTTACGCCCTCCTTCAACTTTTTGTTCGGGCCTCGTTTCGTCCTTTTGCCTGAAGATTTGCTCGATCCAGATGGCTGAAAAAACAAAGATCGATTCGTTAATATATCTTCCAAGTCATTTAAAACATGTGATGATCACCAGATACCTGCTTATATAAATATATATACCTCGCCGGTCTTTGTTGTTTCAGGATCAACATGTTCTTCGTCATCGTCATAATCGTAGTTCATGACTTCATCAATTCGGTCGTCGCGATCGAATATCATATCACCCTCTCCGGTGTTGTTTAGAAATTCGGAGCCGTCATAATCTTCTTCATTCTGATCATCATCTGGCCCGCGTATCATATCGAACATGGTCTGTTCTCCCTCTCTGTCGGTATTGTCTGCCATAGTTTTTATTTAACTAATTCAAAAGAAATATAAAACAATTTAGTATTCAAATTACATCATCTCGAATAATAGATATAATCTCGAATACTTCGTCTAGAATAATAGATATAATCTCGAATACATCGTCTCGAATAATATATAATATTGAATAGTACATCACTGGCTAGCTAATTAAAGATCGAATACTACAGAAGAATCTAGGACACTCGCGGTTCCTGCGGCGCGGGCGGTGGACACCCAAAGAGAAGGAACCCTCACAGGATCATAGCTGAAGTGAGATCCCCGAAGATACTGCCAGGTATTGGAGAACCTGCCGCCCTCTAACGCAACCATGTAGAGATGGACGTGCTCGTCCTCCTCCCTGACACGTCGACGTACCACCTCCGGCGGGGCCGTGTCCCTCCGCACCGAAACTGGCCCACGCGAACGCCACCAAACGAGATCAGGGTCGACGACGGGACCCGGGGCCGGGTTCCTCATCAAGCGGCGCGCCCCTCCAGGCAGCACCTCCCAGTGCCAGCCTGGCGGAGCCCAGTCCCGGACATGGGTCGGCTGGACGTCGTCGCGGACGGGTCGACTGCGAGGATGCGGGCCGGGCATCGTCGAGAACAAATACTAGCTATATGCCCGCAAAAAGTAATATTTTTTAATGATTGGATTTTGATAACTAAAATTTCTAACATTTCTACTATTTCAAAAATCTATATACTATTTCATACTAATTAAGCATCTAACACTAAAAACAGAAAACACAACTTCTATACATCCATTAAAAAACTGAAAAACAACATTATATAAAAAATTTCCATACTAATTAAACACTAATTATATCCATCTAACATGCATTCATACATATATAATAGTGAAAAAATAATAAACTAAATAATCTAAACTAATTAAACATACAAAATACGTATATACTAATTAAACACTAAATAATCTAAACTAATTAAACATACAAAATACATATGTACGTGTGTGTGTGTGTGTGTGTTCATGCATGCTTGTGTGTGTGTGTGTATGGGCTCGGGGAGGGGCGGCGCCCATGGTGGCCGCCGGGGGCGAGGGAGAGGGGTTAGAGGGGGAGAGCTCACAGCAG
>NC_057810.1:703339621-703352868 GCF_018294505.1 Triticum aestivum | reverse complement strand
AGCGGCGACGGAGACGATCGAGGGCGGCGACGGGGACGGGGGCCGTGACGGGGACGGGGGCGGCGACGGAGACGAGCGGCGACGGAGACGATCGAGGGCGGCGGCGACGGTGACGGAGACGGAAACAGAGGAACAAACATAGAGGGAAACTGAAATTTTCGTAGCTGTTGTATATATAGAAGGCACCTTTAGTACCGGTTGGAGCCACCAACCGGTACTAAAGGCCTGTTTTGGCCAGGCCAAGCGGCGGGAAGCGACCCCCTTTAGTACCGGGTGGTGGCACTAACCGGTACTAAAGGCCCCCCCCCCTTTAGTACCGGTTTGTGCCACGACCCGGTACTAAAGGGGTCGCGCTGCCACCCCAAAGTTTAGTCCCACCTCGCCGGGCGAAGGGCAACCACACTGGTTTATAAACCCAGCCACGGCTACCACTTCGAACTCCTCTATAGCTAGCAGGCTTGTGGGCCTAAACTCTGCGCGCTGCCCTGTGAGTCTGTTGGGCCTTTAAGGCCTGTAATTACACACCTGTGGCCTACCAGGCCCACAGGGCAGCGCCCCAATTTTTTTAATAGTTTTTTTCTTTTCTGCTTTATTTTCTTCTATTTATTTTTGCGTAGTTTTTTGTATAGTTTTTTCTTTTCTGTTATATTTATTTTCTTCTATTTATTTGTGAGTAGTTTTCATCTAGTTTGCCAAAATTCAACATTTTCAGAGTTCATTTTGTAGTGATTTTCAATTTCACGGTCATTTTGTAAACGATTGAAAAATAGCAAATATAATTTTCTTCTTTTCTGCTTTATTTTTTCTTCTATTTATTTCTGAGTAGTTTTTTCTTTTCTGCTATATTTATTTTCTTCTATTTATTTTTGAGTAGTTTTTTTATATAGTTTTTTTCTTTTCAGCTATAGTTTTTCTTTCTTTTCTGCTATTTTTTCTGTTAGTGCCCGTAGTTTTCAAATTTGAATAGTTTAAATTTTGAATTATTTGAAATTAGTGTGAATTTGTTTGCACATAAAATTTCTTCGCGTTTTAAATGCCAAAACACATAACTACCCTAACTATTACAGAGATTCCCCTCTCGGTGCGAAACACAGAAGAAAGTGATGATAGCCAGTGAAGCCGATCACATCCCAGATCTTTGGGTGTGAAACTTTTTCTTCGCAGGTGTCCCTTTGCGCCGTAACCATGGAAAATCTTCATCATTTAACGGGATGCTCGGGTCAATATTCACTGTGAATGGAGCAATTTCATCAAACTTTTCATAATCTTCTGACTTGTCTGTCTTGTCATCCACTCCCACGATGTTTCTCTTCCCAGAAAGAACTATGTGCCGCTTTGGCTCATCGTACGATGCATTTGCTTCCTTATCTCTTCTTTTTCTTGGCTTGGTAGACATGTCCTTCACATAGAAAACCTGTGCCACATCATTGGCTAGGACGAATGGTTCGTCTGCATACGCAAGATTGTTGAGATCCACTGTTGTCATTCCGTACTGCGGGTCTTCCGTTACCCCGCCTCGTGTCATATTGACCCATTTGCACCGAAACAAAGGGACCTTTAAACCACGTCGATAGTCAAGTTCCCATATGTCCTGTATATAACCATAATATGTTTCCTTTCCCGTCTTGGTTTCTGCATCAAAGCGGACACCACTGTTTTGGTTGGTGCTCTTCTTATCTTGGGCGATCGTGTAAAATGTATTACCATTTATCTCGTACCCTTTGAAAGTCATTATATTCGAAGATGGTAACTGGGACAAAGAGTACAGGTCATCTTCAATAGAGGTGTCATGCATGGTACGTGTCTGCAACCAGCTGGCGAAACTCCTGGTTTGTTCACGTGTAATCCAGTCATCAGACCGCTCCTGGTGTTTGGAGCGTAGCAAATTCTTGTGTTCATCCATATACGGAGCCACCAAGGCGGAATTCTGTAGAACTGTGTAGTGTGCTTCAGTGAGAGAATGTCCGTCCATACATATTATTTGTTCCCCTCCTAGCGTGCCTTTTCCATCCAGTCTGCCCTTATGCCGCGATTCAGGAACACCAATCGGCTTAAGGTCAGGAATAAAGTCAATACAAAACTCAATGACCTCCTCATTTTGATGGCCCTTGGAGGTGCTTCCTTCTGGCCTAGCACGGTTATGAACATATTTCTTTAAGACTCCCATGAACCTCTCAAAGGGGAACATATTGTGTAGAAATACATGACCCAAAACGTTAATCTCTTTGCACAGGTGAACTAGGACGTGTGTCATGATGTTGAAGAAGGATGGTGGGAACACCAACTTGAAACTGACAAGACATTGCACCAAATCATTCTGTAACCTTGGTATGATTTCTGGATCGATTACCTTCTGAGAGATTGCATTGAGAAATGCACATAGCTTCACAATGGCTAATCGAACGTTTTCCGGTAGAAGCCCCCTCAATGCAACCTGAAGCAGTTGCGTCATAATCACGTGGCAGTCATGAGACTTTAGGTTCTGGAACTTTTTCTCTGCCATGTTTATTATTCCCTTTATATTCGACGAGAAGCCAGACGGTACCTTAATACTGAGCAGGCATTCAAAGAAGATTTCCTTCTCTTCTTTGGTAAGAGCGTAGCTTGCATGACCCTGGTATATGTCGTCTTCTCCGTGCATACGTTGCTGGTCCTCCCGTGCCTCAGGTGTATCTTTTGTCTTCCCATACACGCCCAAGAAGCCAAGCAGGGTCACGCAAAGATTCTTCGTCACGTGTATCACGTCGATTGCGGATCGGACCTCTAGGTCTTTCCAATATGGCAGGTCCCAAAATATAGATTTCTTCTTCCACATGGGTGCACGTCCGTCAGCGTCCTTTGGAACAGGTTGTCCGCCAGGACCCTTTCCAAATATCACCTTCAAATCCTTGACCATATCATGTACATCAGCACCAGTACGGTGGCGAGGCTTCGTCCGGTGATCCGCCTCACCTTTGAAATGCTTGCCTTTCTTTCTTACGGGATGCCTGCCCGGAAGAAATCGACGATGTCCCAGGTACACATTCTTCTTACAACTATTCAAATATATACTGTCGGTATCATCCAAACAGTGCGTGCATCCGTGGTATCCCTTGTTTGTCTGTCCTGAAAGGTTACTGAGAGCAGGCCAATCATTGATGGTCACGAATAGCAATGCCTTTAGGTCAAATTCTTCCAGTGTGTGCTCATCCCATGCACGTACACCTGTTCCATTCCACAGTTGTAAGAGTTCTTCAACTAATGGCCTTAGGTACACATCAATGTTGTTGCCGGGTTGTTTAGGGCCTTGGATGAGCACTGGCATCATAATGAACTTCCGCTTCATGCACAACCAAGGAGGAAGGTTATACAAACATAGAGTCAAAGGCCAGGTGCTATGGTTGCTGCTCTGCTCCCCAAAAGGATTAATGCCATCTGCGCTTAGACCAAACCATACGCTCCTTGCGTCATCTGCAAACTCCTTCCCGTACTTTCTTCTTTCGATTTTTCTCCACTGCGACCCGTCAGCGGGTACTCTCAACTTTCCGTCTTTCTTACGGTCTTCTCTGTGCCACCGCATCGCCTTGGCATGCTCTTTGTTTTGGAACAAATGTTTCAACCGTGGTATTATAGGAGAATACCACATCACCTTGGCAGGAATCTTCTTCCTGGGGCGCTCGCCCTCGACATCACCATGCTCATCGCGGCTGATCTTATAGCGCAATGCACCACATACCGGGCAAGCGTTCAAATCCTCGTACTCACCGCAGTAGAGGATGCAATCATTAGGGCATGCATGTATCTTGTGCACCTCTAACCCTAGAGGGCAGACAGCCTTCTTTGCTTCGTACGTACTCTCGGGCAATTCGTTGTCCTTTAGAAGCATATCCTTTGTCATTACCAGCAACTTTCCAAATCCCTTGTCAGATACACCATTCTCTGCCTTCCATTGCAGCAATTCTAGTGTGGTGCCCAGCTTTTTCTTGTCACCTACGCAATTCGGGTACAACAATTTTTTGTGATCCTCTAACATGCGCTGCAACTTCTTCTTCTCCAAATCACTTGCGCAGTTTCTCTTTGCATCGGCAATGGCCCGACCTAAATCATCAACGGGCTCATCTGATGCCTCTTCTTCAGCTTCTTCCCGCATTGCCGGCTCAGCTTCTTCCCGCATTACCGGCTCAGCTTCTTCCCCCATTGTTGTATCATCGTATTCAGGGAACCCATGGCCAAGATAGTTGTCGTCATCCTTTTCTTCTTCATTGTCTTCCATCATAACCCCTCTTTCTCCGTGCTTGGTCCAAACATTATAGTGGGGCATGAAACCGGACTCAAACATGTGGACGTGAATGGTTCTTGACGTAGAGTAATTGCGACCATTCTTACAGCCAGCACATGGACAAGGCATAAAACCATCCGCCCGCTTGTTTGCCTCAGCCGCAAGCAGAAAAGTATGCACGCCCTCAACGAACTGGGGAGAGCATCGGTCATCGTACATCCATTGTCGGCTCATCTTCATTACACAACACCGAATAGACCAAATTAATACAAGTTCATACATAAAGTTCATACAACACTTAAATGCAACAAACAAATAACTCTCTAGCTAAAGCATTTAAATGCAACAACAAATGCGATCAAGATCGCAACTAAGGTAACAATTGATCCAACAGCATAATGATACCAAGCCTCACTATCGATGGCATATTTTCTAATCTTTCTAATCTTCAAGCGCATTTTCTCCTTCTTGATCTTGTGATCATCGACGACATCGGCAACATGCAACTCCAATTCCATCTTCTCCCCCTCAATTCTTTTCAATTTTTCTTTCAAGTACTCGTTTTCTCTTTCAACTAAATTTAACCTCTCGACAATAGGGTCGGTTGGAATTTCCGGTTCACATACCTCCTAGATAAAAATATCTATGTCAACTTGATGGGCATAATTTGTCATAAAGACGAAATGCAACAAATAGTTCTAAAAGAGAATATACCACATCCGAATCATAACAAGGACGAGGGCCGACGGGGACGGATATCAAAACCATGGCACTATGTATAACAAATAACGTACGGGTAAAATAATTATTATACGAGTAACTATATATCCAAATCACACAAACATCAATTTTTTATATAAAATTTCATGAACAAGAGGCTCACCACAAGGTGGTGCCGGCGACGGGACGATGCGGGCGATCGACGGTGGTTACGACGGAGATTTAGAAGGCACTAAGTAAACCACACCTACATATGCAAACTAAGTGTTATTTTGACCTCAAATTGCATATAAATCAAATACTAGCACATATATATATTTCCTCCCAAATTACTAAACTCACAAATTAATAACTATATAAAGCATTGCAAGAGCTAATCTAGCAATGAGAGATGAAAAGACAAAGTTGCTAACCTTTATGATCACTTGAATGGATGGGGGCCTTCAAATCTTGACAAATTTTGAGCAAAATGTGTGATGAGCTCGAGGGGAGAAGAGGAAGATTAGAGAGGAGAAGAGAGGGGAAAGGGGGAAGAACAGAGCGAGCTGGACGAAGGGTTTATATGCAGGAGGACCTATAGTACCGGTTCGTGGCACGAACCGGTACTAAAGGTGCTGGAGAGGGCCCAGACTGACAACATCCTGCCACCACCCTCATTAGTACCGGTTCGTGGCACGAACCGGTGCTAAAGGTTAGCCACGAACCGGTACTAATGAGAGCGGCCCGGCTAGCCGTCGGAACCGGCACTAATGTATACATTTGTGCCGGCTCTAATACAAACCGGCACTAATGTGCTTCACGTTTTACCCTTTTTCTACTACTGATAATGGCTTCGAGTTCTTGTCAGATCCCGTCGACAGGCACCTTCCAGACCATGCCTTTAATAATTCAAGTCGTCTCCGGTGAAGGTAGCAGACCGGCCTACTAGTGCGCTCGTCTTTGTTTCCCCTCGTGGATCTGCCCGGCGGCGGCAGCAGCCTCCCCCAAAACGAACCCACTGAAACTCTGATTTCCGCCGCGTCCGAGTGCAGTATTGGCGATGTTGGCAACGTAGCAGTCACAGCAGCAGCCGATCTGAATAGCACTTGTGAGGGGGGCTGCCCTCTCAGCACCATTATAAGAGAATTTGACAGCCAAAGATGATCCTCAAGCACCCGGCTGGACAAAAAGGTATACTCCATCGGATAGTGTGCCCCTAATCTCTCTTTTCCCTCCGATTTGATTGCGTTATGTAAAATGAACAATTTGCAACTTGACTGTTCTGATTATCAGCCATAAGGCACTCGTCAGGCATTAGGATCAGAATAAAAGCATCCATGTTTCTCATGTTGGAAAAATGGTATCCCGATGCTGCCTAACACGCGCATGTTCATAGAATGGACCCCCCTTACTCACGTCAACCTTGCAGACGAACAGAATGGGTGGACATCTGGCGCATACGTAGTAGTAGAGGGGGTCGGATCTGACGACTGCGAGGTCGCGGCAAAATGGACGACGCCGTGAAGGCCGAGCGACGCTCAATCCTCCTCGCCAGAGCTGCACAGGTCGATGTACTTTGCCGCTTGCTCCGTGCGGATGCGACGCCACTCCTCAGCCTTGTCGTTGGCGACGGCGTTGGCGGCGACCGCCTGCAGCAACTGGAGGTCTTCGAGCTCCTCGGCGTGGCGCCGGCGCTCCGCCTCCTCGCGCACGCTCCGCTCGGCGATGGCGGCAGCGACGGCGTCGAAGTCTGCGATGTAGTCCTCGGGCCCGACGACTCCATCGCGGCCGAGCTGAGTGGGCTCCTCGGGCTCCTCCTTCACCGGACGAAGGCGAACGGCGCCGGCGGCTCCGGCTCCTCCTCGTCGTCCGAAAACTCCCTCTTCACGGGGAGGGAGCCTGCGCCGGAGGACGACGAGAATCCGACGTAGGAAGATCTCGCGGAGGAGAATGACGTCCTACGGCGGTCGTACTCCGCCGTCTCGCAGCGGTTGAAGCTCGGTGGCCGCGACATCCCGCGGTTGGTCCACCTCCGGGCGCCGCGCTTCCTCGCGCCGTCCGCCCGGACGCGCCGCTCACGCTCCGGGTCACGCTCACGGCCGGATCTGCTGCCGGAGCCGCGGCCGGAGCTCCACGTTCGCCCCCACATGGCGGCTGGAGGCGGGGCAGGTGATCGTCGGCGGCGAGAAATTGCGAGAGGGGAAAGGGGAATCGGGTGGCTCGCGGCGGCGGGGGATAGGGTTTGGACCCGCAAAACGGTCACGAAACCGCAGTTATACTGCTCAGTGAAGGCGGTTTGCGGGCTGCGACAAAAAAAATTACGGGCCGGGCGAGTATGCGGGCTCTGTTCTGACCGAAAAATTGGGCCGAGCCTACATACTCGCCGGGATTTTTGCGGGCTGGGGGTTTTGCGGGTTCCGCTAAAGTTGCTCTAACTCGATCGCACGTGAAAACATCAAGGTGAGCAGGCTGGCCACTGTCACACGCGATATTAATTCGCTTCCGAGGAATTTGTACGCGCAGCGTTAAGCAGTGCACGTACACAACGTCCGTACATATGTATCTGCACCAGCACACTGCCTGTTTTTTTAAGATAAACCAACACTGCTAGCTAGCTACCTTCCTTTTCCTCATTTTTTTTTCTTTTGGATCAAAGGACAGAGCATTCAAACACATGCATGGATGCATTTCACGTACTGTACATGACTAGCTGCAAAAAAGTATCGTACATCACTTTAAGTATCTGTATGCACATGCACTTCCTCCCATCGATCGATGGTAGCTAAACTAATGCATTTTCAATCTAGTAACAACCCATGCATGTTAGTCGATAGAAAATTAAATTTGGGTTAGTTCACTGACGCAAATTAAAACAAATAGTGAAAAAACTTCATACATTTTACACATAAATTGTACTTTTTTATAATATGCAAGAAAGCACATATAATAATTGAAAGAAAATAAAATAGAACTAAAACTAAACCAAAATTTGCACACAATTTACAAAGAAATTGCACTTCTTAAATATGCAAGAATAAGCACATAATAGTGTAATTTCTAAAAAAAAGGTTTTCTAATAGAAAACAAATTAGTGGCTTTGGTATTGCCCTTATAGAAATACTAATAAATAAAATAAAATAATAAACTTTTCTAAGGAAGAATGAATTACTGACATTGGTATTACCATTTAAGAAGAAAAAAGAAAGAAAAAAGTAATGACAAAATTTGCACAAAATTTATACAAAAATTGCGTGTTTTATAATATGTAAGAATAAGTGTATAATGGTGCAATTTCCGTGAAAAGGAAGTTTCCTCCGAAGAAATAGATTAATGGCTCTGTATTACCCTTAAAGAATAAAGAAAATAAAATGAAAAGTAAAACAAAATCAAAATAATGATGTTTTTCTAAGGAAGAATGAATTAGTGGCATTGTTATTGCCCTTCCGGAAGAAAGAAAATGAAAACAATTGCACAAAAATTGCACTTTCCGTAATATGCGAGAATAAACTTATAATAGTGAAATTTTCGCCAAAAGAAAATTTTCTAGAAAGAATTAAAGAAGAAAGACAATAAACCAAAAACTAAAAATTAAAACTAAATAAGAATGATGATTTTTCACAATTTATTATAGTTTACACTCATTTGTGTAATACTTGTGTCTATACATTCAAATAAAAACAACCCGACCAAAAAATAAAAAATAAAAACACACACAAAAATGTCAATAAATAATCTGAACCATATCTTGTATCAATGGTACATCCCAATCTCACACATATGCACGGCACACAACACACACGCGCGCATAAAAAAACTAACATGCAGAAAAAGAAAAGATAAAAAAAGCTGCAGCGTATACAGGCATGAAGGCATGACACCGCATGTAGCCATGCATACGGCTAGTCAGAGGCAATCTTGCATGCATGCATGTTCGGAGTAAAAAGAAAATATACATGTTAGCCTTGTGCCTAACCTCAAGCAAGTTGCACCCCTACACCATCAACCGACCCCACCACCACCACCCCCTCAGAAACAAAATGAATAATGATAAAACTTGCACACAATATATACAGAAATTATGTTTTTTATAATATGCAAGAATAAGCATGTGTTAGTGGAACTTTTACAAAAAAGATGTTTTCTCAGAAGAAATGAATTAGTGGAGTTGACAATGCCCTTAAAGAAGAAAGAGAAAAATAGAAACAAAAAAATCATAATAATGAAGCCTTCTAAGCTAAAATGAATCACTGGCATTTAATAGTACCCTTGAAGAAGAAAGAAAATAAAAAAAATTGAACGTTGACAGTACCCTTTAAGAAGAAAGGCAATAAAAAACAAGTAATGACAATATTTGCACGCAATTTACACAAAAATTGTGCTTTGTTATAATATGCAAAAAATAAATGTATTACTGTTAAAGAAAGAAAATGAAATACAATTAAAATTAAAATGAAACAAAATAATAAACTTTTCAAGGGAAGAATAAAACCATTTAAGAAGAAAGAAAATAAATCAAACACAAAATAATGAAATTTTCTAGGGAAGATTGAAACCCTTTAAGAAGAAAGAAAATAAAAAAACAACAACAAAACGAAATAATGATGTTTTCTAGGGAAGAATGAAACCCTTTAAGAAGAAAGAAAATAAAAAACAAAAACAAAATAACGAAGTTTTCTATGGAAGAATGAAACCCTTTAAGAAAACAAAATACAAAAACTAAAACAAAACAAAACAATAAAGTTTTCTATGTAAGAATGAATCCCTTTAAGAAGAAATATAATATAAAAAACAAAACGAAATACTGAATAGAGGAAACTGAAACCCCTTAAGAAAAAAGAAAATAAAAAAATAACTTGCACACATGTATGCCTTGAAATTGCACTTCTGCAATATGCCCAAAATAAGCATATACGGTGCAATTTTTGCTCTCTACTATAATATACACACATGTTGTATCATACTTGTGTGTACTTACTTACAAACACAAAAATAGAAGTAATTTTTTCTAAGAAGAAATGAAGTATAGTGGCATTGGTACCACCCTTTATGAAGAAAGGAATTCAAAAATAATAATGATGCAATTTGCACACAATTTACACATAAATTGCAGTTTTTTAGTTATCTAAGAATAAACATATAATACTGATTTTTACATAGAAACAAAGTTTTTAAACAAGGAACGAATAAGTGGCATTGGTATTGTCCTTGAAAATAGGAAATTAATTAAAAACTAAATATGGTAAAACAAATAAAGTTTTTTAAGAGGGAATAAATTAGCGACATTGGTATTACTCTTAGAAGAAAGAAAACAAATAAAAACTTGCACACAACTTTGCAGGAAAAATGCACCTTTTATAATATGCCGCGAATACACATATAATAATGCAACTTTAGCAGTCTAGTATAATTTACACACATATTGTATAGTTCTTTCATGCATGCATGCATGCATGCATGCATACATACATACATACATACATACATACAATAATAGAAATGTATTTAATTAGCAAAAAAAATAGCACAAAAGAATTAGCATTGGTATTACCCTTAAAGAATAAAGAAAATAAAAAATAAAAATTCGCAAAATTAGCACAAAATGCACTTTTTATAATATGTAGGATAAATATATAAGGGTGAAGTTTCCGTGCTGTAATGTAATTTGTACATGTAGTACTTGCATGTATACAGTTTCACGCACTCAACATCCGAAAATACACGTAAAGAAGAAAAGTCAACTGAAAAATAAAAAATCTGCACATGCAAAAAACAAAAGCAAACACATGGAAAAACAGCATGCACGCACGAAATTCAGCCCAAGAACAAAATCGACTGACCCAAAATAGATGTCAATCAAATCCAAACAGCCCAATATCACCAGCAAAACATGACAGAAAAAAGAAAAACTACACAAATCTTAAAGCACAATCCAAAGGCCAGAAAATTGATTGACCACATGACAAAATTTAGCTAACTGAAATCTAGCTAAATTGGTCTTAGAACTATTTGCATTGTTTGAGATTAGGCGTTGTTGATGTGACTACCTGAATTGGGTGACATGGCTCGTGGCCCGGAGTGCGGCAATAGAGCACACGGGCTCGCCTGGTCCTGGTAGCACGAGACAACAAGTCGTTGACATGTAATGTCTCAAAAAAAAACAAGTCGTTGACACGTGTGGATGTGCAGCGAATGCAATCGTACAACGTACGTATGGATGTTCGATTGCACACGAGTATACGGAGACGTGCGGCATAGATTCTGGCAACGCGGATGGTAGTCTGTGTCTGTCGGTACGCATGCCGTCACATATAACAACATCGGGACCTACACGTGGCGCATGGGGAAAAAAAACTTTGGCCGCCACACGAGCTCGCGAGATCATGGCTATGGCGATGGCGGAGGATAATGGCTTCGAGTTCTTGTCAGATCCCGTCGACAGGCACCTTCCAGACCATGCCTTTAATAATTCAAGTCGTCTTCGGTGAAGGTAGCAGACCGGCCTACTAGTGCGCTCGTCTTTGTTTCCCCTTGTGGATCTGCCCGGCGGCGGCAGCAGCCTCCCCCAAAACGAACCCACTGAAACTCTGATTTCCGCCGCGTCCGAGTGCAGTATTGGCGATGTTGGCAACGTAACAGTCACAGCAGCAGCCGATCTGAATAGCACTTGTGAGGGGGGCCGCCCTCTCAGCACCATTATAAGAGAATTTGACAGCCAAAGATGATCCTCAAGCACCCGGCTGGACAAAAAGGTATACTCCATCGGATAGTGTGCCCCTAATCTCTCTTTTCCCTCCGATTTGATTGCGTTATGTAAAAAGAACAATTCGCAACTTGACTGTTCTGATTATCAGCCATAAGGCACTCGTCAGGCATTAGGATCAGAATAAAAGCATCCATGTTTCTCATGTTGGAAAAATGGTATCCCGATGCTGCCTAACACGCGCATGTTCATAGAATGGACCCCCCTTACTCGCGTCAACCTTGCAGACGAATAGAATGGGTGGACATCTGGCGCATACGTAGTAGTAGAGGGGGTCGGATCTGACGACTGCAAGGTCGCGGCAAAATGGACGACGCCGTGAAGGCCGAGCGACGCTCAATCCTCCTCGCCAGAGCTGCACAGGTCGATGTACTTTGCCGCTTGCTCCGCGCGGATGCGACGCCACTCCTCAGCCTTGTCGTTGGCGACGGCGTTGGCGGCGACCGCCTGCAGCCACTGGAGGGCTTCGAGCTCCTCGGCGTGGCGCCGGCGCTCCGCCTCCTCGCGCACGCTCCGCTCGGCGATGGCGGCAGCGACGGCGTCGAAGTCTGTGATGTAGTCCTCGGGCCCGACGACTCCGTCGCGGCCGAGCGGAGCGGGCTCCTCGGGCTCCTCCTTCACCGGGACGAAGGCGAACGGCGCCGGCGGCTCCGGCTCCTCCTCGTCGTCCGAAAACTCCCTCTTCACGGGGAGGAAGCCTGCGCCGGAGGACGACGAGAATCCGACATAGGAAGATCTCGCGGAGGAGAATGACGTGCTACGGCGGTCGTACTCCGCCGTCTCGCAGCGGTTGAAGCTCGGTGGCCGCGACATCCCGCGGTTGGTCCACCTCCGGGCGCCGCGCTTCCTCGCGCCGTCCGCCCGGACGCGCCGCTCACGCTCCGGGTCGCGCTCACGGCCGGATCTGCTGCCGGAGCCGCGGTCGGAGCTCCACGTTCGCCCCCACATGGCGGCTGGAGGCGGGGCAGGTGATCGTCGGCGGCGAGAAATTGCGAGAGGGGAAAGGGGAATCGGGTGGCTCGCGGCGGCGGGGGATAGGGTTTGGACCCGCAAAACGGTCACGAAACCGCAGTTATACTGCTCAGTGAAGGCGGTTTGCGGGCTGCGACAAAAAAATTTACGGGCCGGGCGAGTATGCGGGCTCTGTTCTGACCGGAAAATTGGGCCGAGCCTACATACTCGCCGGGATTTTTGCGGGCTGGGGGTTTTGCGGGTTCCGCTAAAGTTGCTCTAACTCGATCGCACGTGAAAACATCAAGGTGAGCAGGCTGGCCACTGTCACACGCGATATTAATTCGCTTCCGAGGAATTTGTACGCGCAGCGTTAAGCAGTGCACGTACACAACGTCCGTACATATGTATCTGCACCAGCACACTGCCTGTTTTTTTAAGATAAACCAACACTGCTAGCTAGCTACCTTCCTTTTCCTCATTTTTTTTCTTTTGGATCAAAGGACAGAGCATTCAAACACATGCATGGATGCATTTCACGTACTGTACATGACTAGCTGCAAAAAAGTATCGTACATC